>NC_057805.1:76510991-76559732 GCF_018294505.1 Triticum aestivum
GGATAAGTGGCAAGCGCGGGAATCAAGGAGGTCAAAAAAGGATCTGTAAACGTGCAGATGCCTCGATTTTCGGAGGTTCATTGAAAACAAGGAGATACATTAAAAGATTTTGGCTCTGTGTAAATTAATGGCAGGTGACGTCACGGCGGGTTATCATGATTGCAGAAGATGACGTCATGGCAAGTTATCAGTTTCGCGAAGGTAATGAAGGAGGGATTTTTCTAAGTGTTGAAGATTGATGTGAAGAGGTTCAAATCAACCTGGGGCCTAATGTTTGGGATATAACTATTGAGTATAAACCGCCCAGGAGGGGCCGGATCATACTCATGATGATTTACCAGTGTTGAAGCCCATGAAGACATAGAAGATGTCAACTTATGAAGGAGATTTAATAATAAGGCCCAAAGCCCAGAGGCGGGTTAGGGCCCATTGAAATAAACCACCATAGGCGTATGACTTGTACTGTAAGATAGGAAAGAGTAGATACCGAGCCGAACACGTTTATGAGCCGGCCGGGATTCTGTGAACCGCGGGGCGTCAACCTGTGTATATAAAGGGACGACCCGGCGGCGGTTTAGGGACAAGAAAACAACAGATCGAGAGCCAGGTTAAGCGTATTCGCTCCCTGGTCATCGAAACCCTGGCAATACCACCTCAAACTGGATTAGGCCTTTACCTTCACCGCGAGGGGCCGAACCAGTATAAACTCCTCGTGTCCTTTGTCCTGATTAACCCCTTTAAGCTAATCTCGTTGCGATGGCTCCACGACTAAGTCCTTACACTAGGACATCTGACGTGACAATTCCACGGCAAGTACCAAATGGAGTCCAAATGCCACGAAACTTTTTGGAGATTTTTTTGGACTAGAAGACAACTTGGGAGCCAAGAAAGCACCAGAGCAGAGGCCCGTGGGGCCCACAACCCACCAGGGCGCGCTAGAGGCCCCTAGCATGCCTAGGTGGGTGGTAGGGTCCACGGGAGTCCTTTCCACCACCTCTCAGCTCTATAAATTCCCAAATATTCCAGAAACCCTAGGGGAGTCAACAAAACACAATTCCAGCCGCCGCAAGTTCCAGAACCACGAGATCCAATCTACAGCCCTATTCAGGCACTCTGCCGGAGGGGAACATGATCACGGGGGGGTGGGGGGGACATCATCCTCATTGGTGCTCCTCCGGTGATGTGTGAGTAGTTCACCATAGACCTACGGGTCCGTAGGCAGTAGCTAGATGGCTTCTTCTCTCTTTTTATTTCTCAATATAATGTTCTCCTTGATGTTCTTGGAGATCTATTTGATGTAATGACTTTTTGCCATATGTTTGTTGGGATCCGATGAAGTGCGAGTTTATGATCAGATCTATCTATGAATATTATTTGAGTTTTCTTTGATCTCTTATATGCATGATTATTATAGACCTGTATTTCTTCTCCGAATCTTTGGTTTAGTTAGGCCAACTAGATTGATTTTTCTTGCAATGAGAAGAGGTGCTTTGTGATGGGTTCGATCTTGCGTGTCCTCATCCAGTGACAGAAGGGGTAGCGAGGCATGCATGTACCGTTGCTATTAAGGATAAAAAGATGGGGTCTATTCCTACATGAATAGATCTTGTCTACATCATTTCATCGTTCTTATTGCATTACTCCGTTTCTCCATGAACTTAATACAGTAGATGCATGCTGGATAGAGGTCGATGTGTGGAGTAATAGCAGTAGATGCAGGCAGGAGTCGGTCTACTAATCTTGGATGTGATGCCTATATACACGATCATTGCCTTGGATGTCGTCATAATTATTTGCTGTTCTAACAATTGCCCAACAGTAATTTGTTTACCCATCGTATGTTATTTTCTCGAGAGAAGCCACTAGTGAAATCTACGACCCTCGGGTCTATCTTTTGTCATATTGTTTTCAGATCTATTATTCCAATAACCCAAAAATACCTTGCTTTTGTTTTTCTTTACTTATTTTATTTTGTGTTCCTGCTAGTTCTATTTATCCAATCTCATACAATTTAATCTAGCGTTTTACCATAGAGGGATTGACAACCCCTCTTACGCGCTGGGTTGCAAGTATTTGTTCATTGTGTGCAGGTACTGTTTACATAGTGTTACTTGGTTCTCCTACTGGATTGGTAACCTTGGTTTCATCACTGAGGAAATACTTGTCGTAGTTGTGTTGCATCATCCCTTCCTCTTTGGGGAAATACCAATGTAGATTCAAGCTACCGTCAAAGAATTTCTGGCGCCGTTGCCGAGGAGACATCATCAACATCTATCAGGTTCCTAATCACAAATCTCATCTCCTTGCAATTTACATTATTTGCCTCTAATTTTCATCTCCCCAACTTCACAAAAAATAGCATTTTTATTCGCCTTCTTTTCCATTTGCCTTTTTCTCATTCGATCTTTTGTTTGCTCGAGCCTATCATCATCAGTGACTTTGGTATGGTAGAAACAGACGATGGCAGAACTCCAAAAATTGGATGTTCTGGTAATCTGGATGCTAAAACTTTTGTTTTGGGACAAGGGAACGTTATAGGAAAGGAGACCATCCAAGAATTCTATAATTGTGTTGGAACATTGACTTGTGATGATGCTCCTATACTTAAAAGAACTAAAACTTATGCGGAAGCTATTTCAGCACTAGTTTTGAAAAATTGTAAATAGATTTATCCGTACTCATCCTACCTTGCAAAGATTGTTTTATGAGCTACCAGTTATAAAGGATCCAAAAGCTAAAAAAGATAGCCACCCTTGTTCTTATGAATGAATTTGATCACATAGGGCGGGAATCTAGGGAAAATTTTGATTTTTATGGTATGAACCGTGAAAAACCGGTAATAGATGAGATCCTTTACAATAGTGACTATGTTTTAAGACATTTTCTTGGTAATAATCAAATCTTTGATGAGAACCTTAAAAAGGAAATTCCCGTTTTGGAAGTGATCCAACAAGTTTTTAATGATGTTAATCAACAATACTCTTGGATCGCAGCCGGGAATCAAAGGGGATATAAAGATGGACAACTTGATAATGCTAAAATTTCTATGGACAATGTGTTTCAGGATATATTTGAGAAACCTCCTGACAAAGACACATCTATGGAAAATAATAAGAAAGATGACAATACTTGAATCTATGCATTATGCCTAGCTAGGGGCATAAAACGATAGCGCTTGTTGTGAGGCAACCCAATGAGTATAATTTATTTTTGCCTTTTTCTTTCTGCTCTTGAGTGTCTGCATGATTATTCTACTGTTATGATTGTGTTTTTTCATGTTTTAATTAGAGTTTGTGCGAATTAAAGCCTTTGGGATCATGTTGGGTGATTGTTGATTTGATCTTGTTGAAAAACAAAAAAAATTGCGTCCAGTAGCAGAATTTTAAAAAATCACAGAAGCGACAAAAAATTCTGAATTTTTAAAAAATATTGATATACAAATTACCAACATTTTCCTAATTTTTCAAATTTTTGGAGTTACAGAAGTATGGTTAGATTTCAGATTATTACAGACTGTTCCGTTTTTTGACAGATTCTGTTTTCGTTGCATTGTGTGCTTATTTTGATGAATCTATGGATTGTATGGGGGGTATAGGCCATGGTAAATTTATAATATAGTAGGTATAATGCAATAATAAAATATGAATGGGTTTACAACAGTACTTAGAGTGGTGATTTGCTTTATTATACTAACGGATCTCACGAAGGTTTTTGTTGAGTTTTGTGTGATTGAAGTTTTCATGTTTTGGGTGACATCACGATGGATTAGGAATAAGGAGTGAAAAGAGCCTAACCTTGGGGATGCCCATGGCAGCCCAAGTCAATATTCAAGGAGAATCAAGCAACTAAGCTTGGGGATGCCCTCGAAGGCATCCCCTCTTTCTTCTAACAACCATCGGTAACTTTACTTGGAGCTATATTTTGATTCGTCACATATCATGAGTTTTGCTTGCAGCGTCTTGTATTATGTGAGTCTTTGATTGTTTTGCTTTTTAGTTTGTCAAAATTATCCTTGCTGGACACACCTATTTAAGAGAGCCAAAATTATGCTATGATTTGTTAGAATTGCTCTGTGTGCTTCACTTAAATTTTTGAGCTATGGAATTGCTCTAGTGCCTCACTAATATCTTTTTGAGCATGGTGGTGCATTAATTTTTGAAGAAATACTCTCATACTTCACTTAGATTTATTTGAGAGTTAGTAATTTTTTTGATGAAATTCTCTCATGCTTGATACGTCTCCAATGTATCTATAATTTATGAAGTATTCATGCTATTTTATTATCCATCTTGGATGTTTTATGGGCTTTACTATGCACTTTTATATTACTTTTGGGACTAACCTATTGACCCAGAGCCCAGTGCCAGTTTCTGTTTTTTCCCTTGTTTCAGTGTTTCGCAGAAAAGGAATATCAAACGGAGTCCAAACGGAATGAAACCTTCGGAAAAGTTATTTTTGGAAAGAAAGCAATACGGGAGACTTGGAGTGCACGTCAGGGGATCAACGAGGAGAGCACGAGGCAGGGGGCACGCCCACCCCCTGGGCGTGCCCTCCACCCTCGTGGGCCCCTCGTGGCTCCCCTTATCGACTTCTTTTGCCTATATATTCCCATATACCCTAAAACCTTCGGAGAAGAGAAGAGATCGGGAGTTCCGCCGCCGCAAGACTCTGTAGCCACCAAAAACCAATCGGGACCCTGTTCCGGCACCCTGCCGGAGGGGGGGAACCCTCACCGGTGGCGATCTTCATCATCCCGGCGCTCTCCATGACGAGGAGGGAGTAGTTCACCCACGGGGCTGAGGGTATGTACCAGTAGCTATGTGTTTGAGCTCTCTCTCTCTCGTGTTCTTGATTTGGCATGATCTTGATGTATCGCGAGCTTTTCTATTATAGTTGGATCTTATGATGTTTCCCCCCTCTACTCTCTTGTAATGGATTGATTTTTCCCTTTGAAGTTATCTTATCGGATTGAGTCTTTAATGATTTGAGAACACTTGATGTATGTCTTGCGTTGGATAACTGTGGTGACAATGGGTTATTCTATTGATTCACTTGATGTATGTTTTGCTGATCAACTTGCGGGTTCCGCCCATGAACCTATGCATAGGGGTTGGCACACGTTTTCGTCTTGACTCTCCGGTAGAAACTTTGGGGCACTCTTTGAGGTTCTATGTGTTGGTTGAATAGATGAGTCTGAGATTGTGTGATGCATATCGTATAATCATACCCACGGATACTAGAGGTGACATTGGAGTATCTAGTTGACATTAGGGTTTTGGTTGATGTGTGTCTTAAGGTGTTATTTTACTACGAACTCTAGGGCTGTTTGTGACACTTATAGGAATAGCCCAATGGATTGATCGGAAAGAATAACTTTGAGGTGGTTTCGTACCCTACCATAATCTCTTGATTTGTTCTCCGCTATTAGTGACTTTGGAGTGACTCTTCGTTGCATGTTGAGGGATAGTTATATGATCCAATTATGTTATTATTGTTGATAGAACATGCACTAGTGAAAGTATGAACCCTAGGCCTTGTTTCCTAGCATTGCAATACCGTTTACGCTCACTTTTATGCACCTTGCTGTTTTTATAATTTCAGATTACAAAAACCTATATCTACCATCCATATTGCACTTGCATCACCATCTGTTCGCCAAACTAGTGCACCTATACAATTTACCATTGTATTGGGTGTGTTGGGGACACAAGAGACTCTTTGTTATTTGGTTGCAGGGTTATTTGAGAGAGACCATCTTCATCCTACGCCTCCCATAGATTGATAAACCTTAGGTCATCCACTCGAGGGAAATTTGCTACTGTCCTACAAACCTCTGCACTTGGAGGCCCAACAACGTCTACAAGAAGAAGGTTGCGTAGTAGACATCAAGCAGTTTCTGGCGCCGTTGCCGGGGAGGTGAGTGCTTGAAGGTATATCTTTAGATCTTGCAATCGAATCTTTTTGTTTCTTGTTTTATCACTAGTTAGTTTATAAAAGGAAACTACAAAAAATGGAATTGAGTTTGCCTCATACGCTTCATCTTTTTAATATCTTTCGTGAGTATGTTGGAAAGGAAAATTGTGCCACAGTGTTAGAAGAAGAATGCATTAAAATGTTTGGCACTGAATCTTTGAATGATGAGCATGATTGCAATGTTGTTAGTATGAACTCCTTGAATATCCATAGTACTAATGATGATTGCACTAGTCATGATGAAAATATCTCTTATAAGCATGTCGATTTTTGTGGAGTGTATTGGGTTTGCAAGTACACACCAAATAGGGAAGATAGATATTGCAAAAGGCATAAGCATTTAGAAACTAAATTGTTGCAAGAAAGGCTAGATGTTTGTGCTAAAAATTTAAATTTTCTTAGCCGTACTTGTGAACTTTGCAATGAACATGATCATTGTCGGGTGGTAGGTGCGACATATGCCAACGGGTGGCTTATCATGGTGGGTGCCAGTAAGACGTCGCCGGTGCCTGGAAACGGGATGAGGCGAAGACATGCACGCCGGCGAATCTTACCCAGGTTCGGGGCTCTCCGAGGAGATAACACCCCTAGTCCTGCTCTGCGGGGTCTCCGCATGATCACTAGATCGGAAAGAGTAGCTACAATCGCTCCTAGAGCTGTTGGGTTCAAGGAAGAAGAAGAACAAGGCTAGCTCTTGCTTCTCTCTCTATGGTGTGTGTGTAAAGCTCAGAAGCCAACCCTTTGCATGGGTGTCCCGGGGGGTTTATATAGGCCTACCCCGGGGGTACAATTGTAATCCGGCTGGGCGCTGGTCCCAGCCGTCAGTGTCTACGCTCGCCGGCTTCTCCGCCGGCCGTTGGGCCCCGCCGACTGGTAGGTCCCGCCGGCTGCCGGCCTCTTGGTCGACAGGCCGGCCCCACCGCCTAGGGTCTTGTCGGCGGCTGCTTACTGTAGCGTGGGCTCCGTTGATGACGAGGGCTCCGTTGAGGTAAGCGTGGCTACAGTGTGCCACCTCGAGGGCTCTCACTGTAGCCTTACCTCGTCTTGTCTCCTTAATGTGGCACATGCTTCGAGGGAGGGGGTAGCCGGCTTCTGGGGGCCGGCTACGCCCTTGGCCGACTGGGGGAGGCCGGGCCGCCTTCGCGCCTCTCTCTGGCTGAAGGTGCCCGCCGCCCGTGGGCCGTACTGGCGTCTGCCGTGGGTGACGTTGAGGCCAGCCTGGCTACAGTGCCGGGCCGGACGGGAGATGGCCGGCCCGTACGGCGTCCTGTGGCCATGCCTGCCTCGGGCTTCGGGGGTAGTGGGCCGCACTGTGGCCACACCCCGTCTTGTCACCGTTATGTGGGTGTAGTTTTGGTGGTTGCGGTCTTGGCCGGCTCCTTGGAGTCGGCGCTCTTCGTGGCCGACTCTGGGGAGTCGGCGTTCTTCATGGCCGGCTCTGGGGAGTCGGCATCCTCTATGGCCGGCTTCCTAGAGTCGGCCATCCCGTGGTTATCTTGGGGGCGAGGTTGCTGAGGCTGGGTCGCCTTCTGGGAGTCGGCTTTAGAAATAGCCGACCGGGGAAGGCGGCCCAATGCTTGAAATGCTTGAAGGCCCAAAGGCCTGATAATTTTTTGGAAGAGCCAGGGGCAGTCGGTTAGGCTACCCGTGGCCATTTACTCCGACAGTAGTCCCCGAAGCTGATTGGGCTTCGAGGTTTGGTAGGAGTCGAGAAGCTCGGTCAGCTTCCTATCTTGACAAGCCAGCAGCTGGGAGCCGGCCTTGGTTAGGCGCGCCGTCTTGGCCAAAAATTCTGGAGTCGGAGGGCGGGAGCTCGCTAGCGCGTGCACCGGGCCGCGGGCCGGCCACTTGCCGCCTGCGAACCACGTGGCCTCTCTCGGCCAAAAAGCCTGCCAGCCCACGCGCGCGACGGGACGTCGCCGCAGGGTGGGGGCCCGCCATGTCCACGCCCCGGCCCAGGCGTGGATCCTCTGCAGCCCGAAACCGCCCGCACATCTCTCTGCGGTAGTTTCGGCACGCCTTTAGGGCGTAATAATCGCGAGGCGTGGGGGGAGTGGGTGCAGTTAATCCCACGTCTCACCCCACGTCCGGCCTCCCCGGCTTCACCTTGCGAAGCTATAAGTAGGGGGAGGGGGGAGAGCGGCAGGCTTTCGCACGCTCCTCCTCTTTCCACCATCTTCTTCCACCTGCCCTTTCTTGCAACAGCGCCTCGCCGCCGCGCTCTTCCACCACTCATTCCTCCGCCGCTGCGCTCGTTTTCACCATGCCTCCCGCCACGGAGCAGTACGGCGGGAACTGGGACGGCTCCAACGTCCACGAGGATCACGTCGAATTCCTCCGCAAGACGCGGCGGCTGCCCGGCGCGGACAAGGTGGAGGTCCATCTCGCGCCGGCGAAGGAGCTTACGCCGGAGCCGCGGGAGGGCGAGCGGGTGGTCTTCCGCTCGCTTTTCTTGCATGGCATCGGCCTGCCCGTGAGCGCCTTCTTCCGCTCTTGGCTCGAGTTCTACCAGCTCCAGCCGCACCACCTCACCCCGAACGCGGTGGTGCTGCTGTCTGCCTTCGTCACCCTGTGCGAAGGCTACCTCGGCGTCCTCCCTACCCTCGAGCTCTGGGGGGAGTTCTTCCAGTCCAAGCTGGGCACGTGCATGCAGGGCGTGCCGGCTCAGACTGGCGCCTTCATCGCGATGCGAAGGGTGGCTGCCGACAACCCCTTCCCCGTCATCACGCTGATCCAGTCGGTGAAGTTATGGCAAAAGTCGTACTTCTACGTCAGGAACATCGCCCCGCAGGGCGACTACGTCAACCTGCCGGCTTACGTAGCCGGCCCACCGGCGGGCAGGCGGCCCCAGTGGTCCTTCCGGGCCGTGACGCTGACTCCGGCTGGATCCGCACCCATTGCCCGAGTGCGAGCGATGACCCAGTCGGAGGGCTTGTCGGGGCCTGACCTGCTGGCCGCCTTCGTCACGCGCCGGGTACTCCCGCTCCAGAGCCGCCCTCATCTGATCTGTCAGATGAGCGGCCAGCTCGATCCAAGCCGGACGTGTACCAAGGACATGCCGCACGAGGAGGTGGCCTATATGGTGAACTACCTCGCGAACTGCAAACTCTCCGAAGAGTGGCAGTTCGGCAAGGAGCCATATAGCCGAACCAATCCGCCGCCCACGGTATGTTCTCCTTGTCTCTTTCTCTTTCTCAGTTTTGTTGCCGAGTTCCTTTTGGCCGACTCTGACTAGTCGGCTTGTTGTCGACAGAGCCCTCTTCTTCGGCCTGCAGGCGGGTCGGGCGTGGAGCGCCGATTCGCCCCCGACCGGGCGGAGCACGATCTGGAGGACCCCGACTTGGGGGCGGCCGCTATGGACGACAACACCGAGCCGGGTGGTGGCCAAGCCGGCGGCGAAGCAGGCGGCTCCAGGCATGGAGTCACCTTCGACGACTGGCCGGACGACGACGAGGCCGAAGTCGTCCCGCGCCGTCAGCCGGCATCTGGCCGCGGCGCGGGCTCCTCCGCTGCACCGCCTGCTCGGGGCGGCGGGCAAAAGCGTCGCGCCGCAAAGGGTTTGTTCGGCAGTCGGACGAAGAAGCCCCGAGGCGGGACAGTGGCGACTAGGCGGGAGGAGGCGGCCGCGAAGGCGGCTCGCTTCCGCAAGACGGTGAAGCAACCGCAGACGGTGTCGGCGTAAGTTCACACTCTTTTGTGTACTCTTTTTTGTTTCTTCTGGAGGTTCCTGAATCCTTGTCGTTTTCTTCAAACAACCAGCGCTCCATTGTCGCTCGAGCGGGCGGCTGCTGCCTCCGTCGTTGAGTCGCCGAGGGGGTCTGGGAGCACCACTCGTCGCGTGGACCCCCGAGCCGACCTTCAGGCGGCGACGGAGCGGAACGTGCGGGAGGAGCCGGAGGCGCAGGAGGCAGAGGCACGGAAGGCGGCCGCCGCCCAGGCGCCGCAGGAGGAGGAGGCGGCGAAGGCGCGCGCCGACGCCGCAGCTGCGGCGATGGTGGAGGGGGCCTTGTTGGTCACCCCACTGCGCGTCGCAGCGCCCGGGGCCCCGGAGCCCCCGCCAGAAGAGGCCGGCGGCAACCAGCCGGGGCTGGAGAGGGATGACGACGTCGTCATCCTGGAGAGGGCGCCGGTGCCGACTGGGACGGCTCAAGGCGGCCGGCCTGATCTGCCGTCTGCGCAGTCGGCGGGGGGCGAGCCGGCCGCGAGGTGCGAGCTGGCGGTCCAGATGCCGCCGAGCCGGCGCACGGGGAAGGCTGCGTCAGAGCCACAGAAGGCGGCGTCGGAGCCGCAGCCGGCCATGGGCTCCAGCTCGTCGGCCCAGGACGTGGAGGTGGCCAGCACCGCCTCAGGGTGGACGCCGGGCAGAGGGACGGCCGTGATGAACGTGGCCGTGCAGGACGTCCGGACCCGGCTCCAAGCCCAGGCTAGGGCGCTGAGGCAATACACCGGCGAGTTCCTTGCGACGCGGGCGGCCATCCGGGTTAGGCTTCTTATCTTGCTTCTTCTTGATCTTGGTTTCTTCCGTGGGGGCGCGTCAGCGCACCCACTGGGTGTAGTCCCCGAGTTCCGAGTCGGCTGCTGAGCAGGCAGCTTGGAACTTCTTAGTGGATTTGGCTTTGCTATTCTTGTTCTTACTTCGATCTTCTGCCTATCTTGTAGGACTACCACAATCTTCGTGCGGCCGCCTTCAACTCCCAGGCTCGGGAGCTGACCCAGAAGACCGCCGACCTAACTGAGAGCCAGGGTAAGTACTTTGTTCTTTATCTCACGTGGGGGCGCGTCAGCGCACCCACTGGGTGTAGTCCCCGAGATTCGGGCCGACTGCTGAGCAGTCGGGTCAGATCTTCCTTGACAACTTCCTCTTATTGTTTCTTCTTTTTCTGCCGTCTCTGCAGTGGCCAACGCCGGTCTGAGGGCACAGCTGGGAGAGTCTCAGACTGCCCTTCGTGCCAAGGATGCTGAGCTCACCACCTTGGTGCAGGAACGCGACCGCCTGGCCAAGAAGTTGGCCGACTAGGAAGAGGGCCACCAGGCGGCTCTGAAGGCGGTGCAGGACCGTGAAGCCGCCCTCCAGGCCGAGTACGAGACAGAAGCGGCTGGCTGGGCTGAAGCAAGGCAGACTCTGATCACTGGCTATGGTCAGATCGAAGATCTGGTTGACGGTAAGCCGCCTACTTCTTCGTCCTTTCTTGCCGTCTGCCGCTTTTGGCTCCTTTTCTGACTTGGTGTTTTCTCTTCTTTCTCTTTCTTTCTTGCACAGAGTACTTCCCTGGCTACTCTACCGCCGCCAACCAGATCATCGAGGCCCGCCGCCAAGCATGACGGCAGGCTGGCTTCGAGATTGCACCAACCGCTGGCCGTTCGCTGGAGGAGCAGCTCTTGGCGATCCAGGCCCGTCTCCAGCCGGCTCACCGACTGCTCCGCCGGCTTCAGCGTGCCGGGGCGCAAGTATTGGCCGCCCTCTGGCCCGGTGAAGTGGTTCCCCGCAACCCTAGTCGGACCGCCGACTGGCTGGAGGTGGCGGTCGCTCGCTTCGAAGCCTGGAAGGCCTCGGCGGCTCGGTCCGGCGCCAGGCGGGCGCTGGAGTTCGTCAAGGCCTGGTACCCCAGCCTGAGCCTGGATCAGCTGGCTAACTGGCGGCAGCAAGCCGACATGGAGCTGGAGCCGGCGCGGCCGGCTATCATCCGGCGGGCATCGGCAATCGCTGACTACACTGACACCAGCGTCTTCGCCCCTAAGGTAGATGACAACGGTGTCGCCCAGCCGGAGGAGTGGTTCGGGCTTAACTCGGCAGACGGTGAAGACTCGGCGGAGGAGATCGACTCCAGCGACGAGGGCGAGGAGGAGGAGGAGGGTGAAGACGCCGAGCCGGATGGTGGAGCGGCCGACCAGCCTCAGCCTGACCGCGCCTCCAGCACCACGTCACGCGCGGGTGCGTCGCCTGCCACTGGTGGTGACCAAGCCGAGACCCGCTAGCCGGCCACTCCTTCAGCCGGCGACGCCATCTCCACCGACCAGCCTGTGTCCCGCACCGCGCCTTAGTCTAGTCTGCTATCTTTTGTTTTCCTGTCTTGTCACTTTTGGAACAATATTGTGTTAACTCTGCACAATTCCACCCACTGGGGGTGTATTCGAACTATGTCGATTGCCGGCCTGTTGGGGGCTTTTATATGTATATATATTTTATGCATGCATTTGGCTTTTCCTCGTACTTTGCTTTTCATCCTTCTGCTGTTTCCTTTGCCGCCCTCCCTTGGTTGCCGCCTCCCTAGTCAAACAGTTGCTCTGCAATCTGTAGCTAGAGGAGTGCTTGGCCAATTGGGGGGGCAAGTACTCTAGCTTTGCTGGACTAGAGCTAAGTGTTTAGGAAGCCGGCCAGCCGACTGTTCTGACAGCCGGCAAGCGTGGTTGGAGGCCGTCTTTTTGCTATATAAGTTCGTTGGTCCTTAGCCGTTTTTCGTGTGGGCATACTTTCTGCCTTGTCTCTTGCTAGTCGGACAGTCGGTTCTTTGAGCTGCGACTTTCAACAAGAGAGGACTCGGGAGCCGGCACACTACTTGTCTGACTTCAGGTAGAACTTTTAGTATAGCTCAAGGCGGCCAGTCCCCGGGCCGACTAGTCGAACCCGGTGCCAGACAAGAAATCTAATGTAATGATACATTCGTGGATATGACACTCGTCATTCATAGATAAATAAAGGCAGTCCCCGAGTACTGTTCGGGGGCCTGTTGGTTCGTACTTAAAAAAGGGTAGCATGATACATACTGCTTTCAACTGTAAAATCTTCTCAGGAGGTTCGCGTTCCATGGTCGCTCCGACTCCTTGCCGGAGTCATCTCTCTTGCGTGCTCTTGGTTTTTGCGCGTCGATCAAGTAGTAGGAGTCGTTGCCTAGTGCCTTGCTGATGATGTAGGGGCCTTCCCAGGGGGCCGAGAGCTTGTGCTGGCCGGCTGTTCGCTGGATCAGCCGGAGCACAAGGTCGCCCTCTTGGAAGGATCTTGGCTTGACCTTGCGGTTGTGGTAGCGGCGTAGCCCTTGCTGGTAGATGGCGGACCGGCTGAGTGCTAACAGCCGGCCTTCTTCTAGTAGGTCGACGCCGTCTTCTCTTGCTTCCTTGGCCTCCGCCTCCGTGTACATGGTGACCCGAGGCGAGTCGAACTTGATGTCTGTTGGGATGACAGCCTCGACACCATATACAAGGAAGAATGGAGTAAAGCCGGTTGACTTGTTGGGTGTAGTGCGCAAACTCCATAGGACAGCCGGCAGCTCATCGAGCCAGCAGCCGGCCGATCGCTCCAGTGGTACAACCAGTCTGGGCTTGATGCCGGAGAGGATGAGTCCATTTCCTCGCTCGACCTGGCCGTTTGACTGTGGGTGGGCAACGGATGCTAAGTCCATTCGGATGCCCTGCGTCGCGCAGAAACGTGCCAGTGCTCCTTTGGCGAAGTTCGTGCCGTTGTCGGTGATGATGCTGTGTGGCACGCCGTACCGAGTAGTGATGTCAGTGATGAATGTCACGGCAGTCGGCCCGTTCAGCTTCTTGATCGGCTTTGCTTCGATCCACTTTGTGAACTTGTCCACAGCGACAAGTAGATGCGTCAAGCCGCCGCGGGCTGTCTTGAAAAGGCCCACCATGTCCAGTCCCCAGACGGCAAAAGGCCAGGTGAGGGGAATGGTCTTGAGTGCAGAAGCCGGCAGGTGTTGCTTGGAACTAAAAACTTGGCATCCTCTGCAGCTCTTGACTATCTCTTTGACATCTTCTAAGGTAGTCGGCCAAAAGAAACCATGGCGGAAAGCCTTGGCCACAAGTGATCTTGAGGCTGCGTGGTGGCCGCATTCGCCTTGGTGGATATCCTTCAGGATTGCCACTCCTTTTTCTGGCTCGACACAGCGCTGGAAGACTCCAGTGACGCTGCGCTTCACAAGCTCTCTGTTGATTATTGCATATGCTCCGGCTCGTCGTTGCACTAGTCTTGCTGAGATCTCATCAGCCGGCAGCTCTCTGCTGACTAGGAATCTGAGGATGGGCCGGGCCCAAGATGGAGCTGTGACTTCTTCTTCTGTTAGCGTAGCCACCATCACTCGGGTGGGTGGGTTGGGTGGCGTGGAGTCGGAGTTGGCCACCGCTTCTTGTGTCGTTGCAGTCCCCGGGCCGACTGCTGCAGTCCCCGGGCCAGGTTCTGAAGTCCCCGGGCCGGGTGCGACTACGGCAGTCCCCGGGCCAGTTGTCGAAGTCCCCGTGCCGCCTGCGGGGTTCCTCCAGTCGGATCCGGCTGCATCTGGCGCAGGCGGTACGAAGATAGAGTCCGACTCTGGAGACGGCTTGATGGACGACTTGAGGAGGCGCTGGAGGGAGACGCCAGTCGGTATGGCTTGTCGAGTGGAGCCGATTCGTGCTAGGGCATCTGCTTGGTCGTTGTCGGCCCTTGGCACGTGAAGGAACTCGCACCCTTCGAAGTATCCACTGATCTGCTGGACGAGGAATCGATAGCTCGCCATGTTCGCGTCCTTGGCGTCCCAGTCGCCAGACGACTGCTGGACCACCAAGTCTGAGTCGCCGTAACACAGGATCCGGCGTATGCCGAGCTCTTTGGCTAGCCGGAGCCCATGTACAAGCGCCTCGTACTCGGCCACGTTGTTGGAGGCGGCGAAGTGGATCTGCAGCGTGTACTTGAGCTTGTCGCCTTTGGGAGAGGTGAGGACGATGCCGGCTCCCAAGCCGGTGCGCATTTTGGACCCGTCAAAGTGCATCCGCCAATGGGTAGAGTCGGGAGCCAGCGGTAGGTACTGGGTCTCGGCCCAGTCGACGAGGAAGTCGGCCAGTGCTTGGGACTTGGTGGCGGTGCGGGGTTGGTAGAAGATCGTGTACGGCGCCAGTGTAATGGCCCATTTAGCCACCCAGCCGGATGCATCCCGGCTATATCTGGCCATGGGCCGGGCCGGGCCGGGCCTAAAAAAGCCCATGGCAGAAATTTGAGGCCCAGGCCCTCCCAGGCCCTTTCAGCGGGCCTACTTTTCAAGCCCAAGCCCGGCCCATCTGGTAAAAAGCCCTGAAAAGCCCTTAGGGCTTAGGGCCGTGGGCCGGGCCTCTTCCTTAAAATGCCAATATGCCAAGCCCAAGCCCGTCCAGGCCCTGCTGATGGGCTCAAAACTCAGGCCCAAGCCCGGCCCACGGGCAAGCCCATCGGGCCTAGGCCCTGGATTTTAGGGCCGGGCCTGGGTGGGCCGACAGGGCCGGGCCTGAGATGGCCAGGACTAATCCCGGCTGCCTATGATCTCGGCGAGCGGGGCGGTGCACATGACCGTGATGGGATGCTCTTGGAAGTAGGGCTTCAGTTTCTTGGCGGCGAAGTACACCCCATAGCACATCTTCTGGTAATGCGGGTAGTTCTGCTTTGAGCTGGATAGCACTTCGCTTAGGTAGTACACCGGCCTCTGGACTAGCTGGGCTCGGCCTTCTTCCGGGCGCTGGACCACACCAACAGTACTGACTACTCGGCTAGTCGCAGCAATGTAGAGGAGCATGGGCTCCTTTTCAGTCGGCGCTGCCAGGACAGGCGGAGTGGTCAGCATCTTCTTCAACTCATGGAAGGCTTGGTCAGCTTGGTCATTCCACTCGAAGTGAGTGGACTTCTTCATGAGTCGGTACAGGGGGAGAGCCTTCTCTCCTAGTCGGCTGATAAAGCGATTTAGGGAGGCCAAGCAGCCGGTGAACTTCTGCACATCTCGCAGTTTGGTGGGAATCTCCATCCTCTTGATGGCCTTGATCTTGACGGGGTTGCACTCGATGCCGCGTTCGGAGACCAGGAAGCCTAGCAGCTGGCCGGCTGGTACTCCGAACACGCACTTCTCGGGGTTGAGCTTGATTTGGAATCGGCGCAAGTTGGCGAATGTTTCTTTGAGATCTTCCAGCAGGGTACCGCGCTTCTCTGTCTTCACCACAATGTCGTCTACATAGACGTGGGCATTTCTGCAGAGTTGTTTCAGGAGGCATTTCTGCATGCAACGCTGAAAAGTGGCACTGGCATTCCTCAAGCCGAATGTCATAGTCAGGTAGCAGAAAGCTCCAAATGGTGTGATGAAGGCAGTCTTCAGGCGGTCAGCTGGGTCCAACTTGATCTGATGGTACCCTGAGTAGGCATCCAAAAAACTCAACAGCTCGCATCCGGCTGTGGAGTCTATCACTTGATCAATCCGTGGCAAAGCAAACGGATCCTTGGGGCAGGCCTTGTTCAGGCTGGTATAGTCTATACACATACGCCACTTGTTATTCTTCTTCAGTACCAGAACTGGGTTGGCAAGCCACTCTGGAAAAAACACTTCCATGATAAAGCCAGCGGCAAGGAGCCGGGCTATCTCTTCTCCCACGATTCTTCGCTTCTCTTCTGACAGTCGGCGGAGGGGCTGCTTGACCGGCTTCGCGTCAGCTCGGACATGTAATTTGTGCTCGGCGAAATCCTTCGGGACACCCAGCATGTCCTTTGGGGACCATGCAAAAATGTCTCGATTCTCATGGAGGAAGTCGACGAGCTCGCCTTCCTATTTACTGTCCAAGTTTGCCCCAATGACGGCAAACCTCTCCGGATTCTCCGGGTCCAGAGGTATCTTCTTCGTCTCTTTGGCAGGCTGGAAGGAGCTCTGCGCATCACAATCTTTGGGGTTGGGGGACAGGGCCGGCTGCTTGCCGGCCATGGCCACAACCCGCTCCAGCATCTTCTTCTCTTCTGCCACTACAAGGGACTCGGCCAGCCGGCTACTGGCCATGGCACACTCGATGGATTTCTTGTAATCGCCGGCTACAGTGATGATCCCCTTTGAGCTCGGCATCTTCATCTTCAGGTATGCGTAGTGGGGCACAGCCATAAACTTGGCCAGAGCAGGTCGGCCAAGCAAAGCATGGTAGGGGCTCTCCAGATCCACTACTTCGAACCAGATCGCTTCTCAGCGAAAATGATCTTTGTCTCCGAAGAGAACATCCATTTTAATCTTGCCGATTGGGGAGCAAGACAAGCCGGGGACGATACCATGGAACACGGTTCGGCTTGGCATAAGCTGCTTCGCCTTGATGTTCAGCTTCTCCATGGTATCGCGGTACAGTATATTGATACTGCTTCCGCCATCTATCAGGACGCGGGAGAATCGGGCAGCTCGCCTCTCTGTCGCGAGGGTGACATCCAAAACCATTGCATAGGAGCCAGGGGATGGCATCACCTCTGGGTGGTCGGCCTGGCTCCAGCTGATTGGCTTCTCTGACCAGTGCATGAACTCGGGGGCGCTAGACGCGACTGCAATGACTTCTTGATGCTGACGGCGCCGACTACGCTTGTCGTCGGCTTGACTGGTGAAGACGACGTAGGCGGCGTGCTCTTCAGGGAATTCGTCTTGGATGGCTCCGACTGCCGGTCGAGCCGCCGGCTGCTGAGGGGCTGGAGGCGGCGGGCCGGGAGGCGGAGGCGGCAACAACCCTTTGCCCTTGGAGATGCGTGTGAGCCATTGGCATTTTCGAGTCGTGTGGTTGGACGGCTTCGCGCCGCTGTGGAACTTGCAGGGGGCGTCGAGAGTCTGCTCGTAGGAGAAAGCCGGCTGCCAAGCCGGCCTGCCACCCTTCTTCTTGGGAGCGGGCCGTTCTTCGGGCTGCTCATCTTCAACTGTGGCCACCTGCCGACTGGTGGAAGTCGGCATGGGGACCTTGCGCTTGTGATCGTTCTGGTAAGGACGCCGATTGGAGTCGCCAGCCGGCGTCTTGGGAGCCGGAACAATAACCTTCCCAGAGGCGTCCACTCGGAGCTCGGTCTTCATCGAGGAGTCGGCCATGGCGTACTTGTCCGCGACGACCAGCAACTCGTCGAGGGTAGCCGGCTCGTCGCAGAGGAGTCGGTGCTTCAGGAGGGTGCCCTCTCGGCACCCGGCGGTGAAGTACTCGATGGCCTGAACCTCGTGCACCCCCTCGCAGGAGTTGCGGAGCTCGGCCCACCGCGTGAGGTAGTCGCGGGTCGACTCATTGGGTCCTTGGACGCACAGGGAGAGCTGGCGAGGCTTCGGAGGCCGCTTGTATGTGCTGGTGAAGTTGCGGACGAAGACTTCCGTGAAGTCCAGCCAGCTGTTGATGCTGTAAGGTTTGAGGCTGTTGAGCCAGGTGCGCGCCGTGCCTTGCAGCATAAGGGGGATGTACTTCACGGCTACGCGCCGATTGCCGTTGGCTATGCTTACAGCAGTGGAGTAGTCGATGAGCCAATCTTCCGGCTTCACTGAGCCGTTGTACTTCGGCGTGTCTCTAGGGAGCGAGAACCCTTTGGGGAAGGGCTCGTCGCGGATGCGGGGGCCGAAGCATGGCGGGCCGACATCGTCTTCTTCTTCTAGAGCCAGGGATCGAGCAAGGCGGTCGATCCGGTGGCGGGCGTCGTTCTCGCCGACTCCTTCTCGGCGGCCTAGTCTGTCGCCAAGAGTCGGGTGCGTGATAGGCGGCGGAGTGAGACGTCTCTCTCTTCGAGGCGGGGGAGAAGGCACATTTCCTTGGCGTTCCACCGCTCGAGGGCGGCCTTCCGCGTCGCGCTCGATGGTGATGCGAGTCCGGCTGCGGCTGGCAGCCGGCTCCTTGTCTTTCTTCTGGCCGGCGCCGCTCGCAGTCGGCGAGCGGGACGTCGCGGCGTGCTCCCAGCGCGGGGGATGACTATCAGCACGGGCGCCGGCTTCGTGCCGTTCTGCAGCCGCGTCGATCAGCTGCTGGATCCGTCTTGTCATGTAGGGGAGCTCATCGGCTCCCAGCCCATTGAGATCTTCTGCGGCCGCCTGAGCGGCTCGCAGATTCTCGAGCGGGGTGGCGTAGACGGGGCGATCCGCCCCCAGCATGCTGGCGATAGCCGCGCCGCGCTTCTGGACGAAGCCGGCTCGGCTTGGGCCGCTAGGCGGCGGCGTACCGAAGGCGGCGCGGTCTACTTCGCGCTGGTGGGCCTCCGTGAGGCGTCTCATGGAGGCTGTCTTCTGGCCCTCCGCGACGAGGGCGAGGCGACGTGCCTCCAGGGTCTCGGCGTCGGCGTCGGCCGGGATGGGGACGGAGAGGTCGTGCATCGCCGCTTGCAGGGCGTCGTGGGCGTTCTCACCCGAGTTGGCGACGTGGCTGATGACCAACACTTCGGTGACAGCGCTGCTGCCACTGTCAGCTCGAGGGAGAGGATCGTCGAAGACCACCACGTCGGAGGGGTAGGCATCGAGCGATGCCGTGTCGGAGTCGACGAGCATCGGGTCGGTGGAGCCGACTGACTCCACATGTGCAGCAGGCTCGCTAGAGACGTGAAGCTGGTCGAGGAGGCTGACGAGGCGGCTCTCGGGGTAGTCCGTGCCTGCGTCGGACGCAGGCTCGTCGGAGATGCGAGTCTCGCCGAGAAGAGCTGCGAGGCAGCTCGCTCCGCAGGCGTCGTCGACGCCTTGCAGTGCGTCGAGGCAAACGCCATCGGGCGCAGCAGGCTGGCTGCGCTCGCGGGGGAGGAAGAGGGTTCCCATCCAGAACAGGTCTCCGGACGACGGTGCACCTGGCCCCACGGTGGGCGCCAAATGTCGGGTGGTAGGTGCGACATGTGCTAACGGGTGGCTTATCATGGTGGGTGCCAGTAAGACATCGCCGGTGCCTGGAAACGGGATGAGGCGAAGACATGCACGCCAGCGAATCTTACCCAGGTTCGGGGCTCTCCGAGGAGATAACACCCCTAGTCCTGCTCTGCGGGGTCTCCGCATGATCACTAGATCGGAAAGAGTAGCTACAATCGCTCCTAGAGCTGTTGGGTTCAAGGGAGAAGAAGAACAAGGCTAGCTCTTGCTTCTCTCTCTCTATGGTGTGTGTGTAAAGCTCAGAAGGCAACCCTTTGCATGGGTGTCCCAGGGGGTTTATATAGGCCTACCCCCCGGGGGTACAATTGTAATCCGGCTGGGCGCTGGTCCCAGCCGTCAGTGTCTACGCTCGCCGGCTTCTCCGCCGGCCGTTGGGGCCCGCCGACTGGTAGGTCCCGCCGGCTGCCGGCCTCTTGGTCGATAGGCCAGACCCACCGCCTAGGGTCTTGTCAGCGGCTACTTAGTGTAGCCTCGCCCCTGATGACGAGGGCTCCGTTGAGGTAAGCGTGGCTACAGTGTGCCGCCTCGAGGGCTCTCACTGTAGCCTTACCTCGTCTTGTCTCCTTAATGTGGCACATGCTTCGAGGGAGGGGGTAGCCGGCTTCTGGGGGCCGGCTACGCCCTTGGCCGACTGGGGGAGGCCGGGCCGCCTTCGCGCCTCTCTCTGGGTGAAGGGGCCCGCCGCCCGTGGGCCGTACTGGCGTCTGCCGTGGGTGACATTGAGGCCAGCATGGCTACAGTGCCGGGCCGGACGGGAGATGGCCGCCCCGTACGGCGTCCTGTGGCCATGCCTGCCTTGGGCTTCGGGGGTAGTGGGCCGCACTGTGGCCACACCCCGTCTTGTCACCGTTATGTGGGTGTAGTTTTGGTGGTTGCGGTCTTGGCCGGCTCCTTGGAGTCGGCGCTCTTCGTGGCCGACTCTGGGGAGTCGGCGTTCTTCATGGCCGGCTCTGGGGAGTTGGCATCCTCTATGGCCGGCTTCCTAGAGTCGGCCATCCCGTGGTTATCTTGGGGGGAGGTTGCTGAGGCTGGGTCGCCTTCTAGGACTCGGCTTTAGAAATAGCCGACCGGGGAAGGCGGCCCAATGCTTGAAATGCTTGAAGGCCCAAAGGCCTGATAATTTTTTGGAAGAGCCAGGGGCAGTCGGTTAGGCTACCCGTGACCGTTTACTCCGACAATCATTTTAGTACCCAATGCAAATTGTTTCATGATCGTATCGTGTCCAAAAATTGCGATGACTTGATTTCCCTTGCACATCATAATGAACTTAATTTGCTCTTGGGTTATGAAGAAATGAAACGTATAACTAAGGTCATTCCAGAATTTGCCCTTGATAGAGTTCTTCATTTTGATCTAGAAGAAATATATATGTATTGTGCAGTGAATTACATTGAAAATCCTTATATTGCCAACTACATAAAGAAAACAAAACAAATAGAAGATGAATAAAATACTAATGAAAGGGAAGAGACTTCCCAATATCCTCCTATTATTTCTTATGATGAATCAGGTAACGAGGAGGAGCCTTCTATTCAACCAATCTCATTAATAAGGAGCTCCAAAAAGAGGATTGAACCCACACATGATGTGGTGAAGAAGAAGAAAATAAAAATGAAGAGAGGTAAAAAGATATCTCTCCCAAATAATGTTGCTCCTATTATTGTTGTGCCTCATGAAAATGAATGAAAAATAATTGTGGAAGATGATGCACTTGATGATGATCTCGTTATGCCTATTGCTTGTTGTGATGATTATGATTGGGAAGATAATAATACTTCTTATGATCTTGAATATCTTTTTGGCACTTACTTGGAAGAATATGATAATTGCTATACTATTGGTGCTATCCATACTATTAATGATGAGAGTGATTATGCTTATGATATGAAAGGCCCAAGCTTGGGGAAGCTATGTTTGATGAAAATGACATATTTGAGAATATATTTGCTGAAATTAATGTTTGTCCCAAGCTTGGGGATGCTACGTTTAATGAAGATGATATTTTTAGCCTCCCAAGTTTTGATATGCAAAGTTGTTATGATGATACCATGCCTTCTACCTATGATGATTATAGTGATGAAAGTGGGTTTGGAAGAGTGTCAACTTTAGGAAGTAATGATCCCACTATTTTGGAGGATGTTGAATCTTATAATATTTATGAAAGTGGATTTGGAGAGGTCATGACTTTATTTAGTGACGAGTCCACTATCTTGGAAGAGGTTTCGATCGATTATGATGAGAACAAAGTTGCTACTTATGATGATTATTGTGATGAAACTTATGCTATAAAAAGTAGTGATGATTATATTTATAAAACTTGTCATGATTATGAGTACCCTTTTTCTTAACATTACTCTTTTAATGTGGAAACAATTTATAGTATTCAAGTCTCTTATGATACTCCCACTATTCCGAATGAGAAGAATTTTGCTTATGTGGAGAGTAGTAAATTTTTTATGCAAGTAGATCATGAAAAGAATGCTTTAGGTGCTGGTTATATTGTTGAATTCATGCTACTGAAAATTATTATGAGGGAGGAATATATGCTTGTAGGAATTGCAATAATATCAAGTTTCCTCTCTATGTGCTTAAGGTTTTGAAGTTATGCTTGTTTTGCCTTCCTATGCAAGTTGATTCTTGTTCCCATAAGTTGTTTGCTCACAAAATCCTAATGCATAGGAAGTGGGTTAGACTTAAATGTGCTAGTCATATTATTCATGATGCTCTCTATATGTTTCAATTCTTATCTCTTATGTGAGCATCATTGAAATCATCATGCCTAGCTAGGGGCGTTAAACGTTAGCGCTTGTTGGGAGGCAACCCAATTTTATTTTAGTTTCTTGATTTTTGGTTCTGTTTAGGAATAAATAATCCATCTATCTTCTGTTTAGATGTGGTTTTGTGTTTTAATTAGTGTTTGTGCCAAGTAGAACCTTTGGGAAGACTTGGGTGAAGTCTTTATGATCATGCTGTAAAAAACAGAAACTTTAGCGCTCACGAGATTAGCTAAAACTTTTTACTGGAGAGCGTTATTTAGTTGATTCTTTTTGCAGATGATTACTAGACAAATTCCTTAGGCCCACCAATTTATTTTAGAATTTTTGGAGCTCCATAAGTATACGTTTGATACAGATTACTACAGACTGTTCTGTTTTTGACAGATTCTGTTTTCTTTGTGCTGTTTGCTTATTTTGATGAATCTATGGCTAGTAAAATAGTTTATAAACCATAGATAAGTTGGAATACATTATTTGTAACACCAATAAAAATAAATAATGAGTTCATTACAGTATCTTGAAGTGGTGTTTTGTTTTCTTTCGCTAACGGAGCTCACGAGTTTTTTGTTGAGTTTTGTGTTGTGAAGTTTTCAAGTTTTGGGTAAAGATTCGATGGACTATGGAATAAGGAGTGGAAAGAGCCTAAGCTTGGGGATGACCAAGGCACCCCAAGGTAATATTCAAGGACAACCAAGAGCCTAAGCTTGGGGATGCCCCGGAAGGCATCCCCTCTTTAGTCTTCGTTCATCGGTAACTTTACTTGGAGCTATATTTTTATTCACCACATGATATGTGTTTTTCTTGGAGCGTCATTTTATTTTCTTTAGATTTGCTTGCTGTTTGAATAAATTACCAAGATCTGAAATTCTTAAATGAGAGAGAGTCTTCGCATAGCTAAATAATTATTTAACTACTCATTGATCTTCACTTATATCTTTTTAGAGTAGTTTGTCATTTACTCGTGTGCTTCACTTATATCCTATGAGTAAATGGTTGAATGATTTGAATGTCATAAATCTGAAATTATATAGGCTTCTTATGTTTATCCTATGGGGAGTAATTACTTCACATATGAGAAGTAGAGGTGGTAAATTTTTTGAAGGTTAGCAAACATTGTATTGGTCACTTGAACAATTCATGAAAGAATATTGAAGGAAGAGAGATTTCACACACACACACACACACACACACACACACACACACACACATATATATATATATATATATATATATATATATATATACTATCTTGGACATCTTCTATGATTGTGAGCCCCATTAATTATTTTCACACCTGATCAAATTAGTTGAAGTTGGACAAGGAAGACAACATAATGAGTTATGCTTGGGTATATTTGTATAGAAGTTATATTGTTATGGATCCTCTAACATGTGGTGCTTGCTATTTAGAATCCTTTGCTAGCCAAAATATCTGTACTAAGCGGGAATACTGCTTGTGCATCCAAAATCCTTGAACCAAGTTTCTTCCATGAGTGTCCACCATATCTACCTATATGCGGTATTTACCTGCCGTTCCAAGTAAATTTGCATGTGCCAAACTCTAAACCTTCAAATAATAATCTGTTTTGTATGCCCGAATCGCTCATGTAGCGACTAGGGGCTAGCAGTATCTTCCATGCTAGGTGGGTTATTCTCACGATGAGTGGACTCCGCTCATCATTCACGAGAAAATGGCTGGTAACTGGGATGCCCAGTCCTATGATCAAAAGATCAAGAACAAATTCGCAAATAATTTAAACAAAACTTCCCCAGGATTGCTGAAAGTTGTACGGCACCCGTTGTTTCGGACAAGCCGTGGAGTGTGATCGTTGGTGGAGGGGGAGTAAAAGCTTTACCTTTCTGCGTGGGAACCGCCTATGATGTATCTAGTATGGAAGATATTGGGAACTGTTGGTCGTTATGTTGACAATGAAAGCATACCTCTCAAAATTATTTTCATCTCTATTTTTGCTTCGAGCTCTGGCACCTCTGCAAATCCCTGCTTCCCTCTGCGAAGGGCCTATCTTTTACCTTTATGCAAGAGTCAGTAGTATTCCTTCTCATTTCAACCTACTCTTTAGTTGGCAAGCATCATATGATGGAAAGATCTAAGCATATATGGCCATTCAAATATATTTGATCATGAATTATTACTGTTGACATTACCCTTGAGGTAAAAGGTTGGGAGGCGAAATATTAAGCCCCTATCTTTCTCTGTGTTCGATGAATACTATTTGTTCTAAAAATATGCTTTGAGTGGTAGCAATCATGGAAGACTAAATGATAGTTGAGTATGTGGAGTTTGCTAAATCAAAGCTCTGACATAGACTCTTCCTGAAAATAAGATGAATTGTAATTGTTTGATGACTAATGACACGGTTTGTTAGTTTTCAAGAAAGTTTATGATTTATACATTAACATGTGAATAGTTTGTTACTTGATCATGCAAAGTTCTATGAGTTGAGCTACTCTTATGACATATAATGATGCTAGAAAAGGTGATTGAAATTATCATTGATCAAACTTATGCACCTGCTAGCATTCACACTTCACAAATTATTTCTTTTATCATTTACCTACTCGAGGACGAGCAGGAATTAAGCTTGGGGATGCTGATACGTCTCCAACGTATCTATAATTTATGAAGTATTCATGCTATTTTATTATCCATCTTGGATGTTTTATGGGCTTTACTATGCACTTTTATATTACTTTTGGGACTAACCTATTGACCCAGAGCCCAGTGCCAGTTTCTGTTTTTTCCCTTGTTTCAGTGTTTCGCAGAAAAGGAATATCAAACGGAGTCCAAACGGAATGAAACCTTCGGAAAAGTTATTTTTGGAAAGAAAGCAATACGGGAGACTTGGAGTGCACGTGAGGGGATCAACGAGGAGAGCACGAGGCAGGGGGCGCGCCCACCCCCTGGGCGCGCCCTCCACCCTCGTGGGCCCCTCGTGGCTCCCCTTACTGACTTCTTTCGCCTATATATTCCCATATACCCTAAAACCTTCGGAGAAGAGAAGAGATCGGGAGTTCCACCGCCGCAAGCCTTTGTAGCCACCAAAAACCAATCGGGACCCTGTTCCGGCACCCTGCCGGAGGGGGGAACCCTCACTGGTGGCCATCTTCATCATCCCGGGGCTCTCCATGACGAGGAGGGAGTAGTTCACCCTCGGGGCTGAGGGTATGTACCAGTAACTATGTGTTTGATCTCTCTCTCTCTCGTGTTCTTGATTTGGCACGATCTTGATGTATCACGAGCTTTGCTATTATAGTTGGATCTTATGATGTTTCTCCCCCTCTACTCTCTTGTAATGGATTGAGTTTTCCCTTTGAAGTTATCTTATCGGATTGAGTCTTTAATGATTTGAGAACACTTGATGTATGTCTTGCGTGGGATAACCGTGGTGACAATGGGTTATTCTATTGATTCACTTGATGTATGTTTTGGTGATCAACTTGCGGGTTCCGCCCATGATCCTATGCATAGGGGTTGGCACACGTTTTCGTCTTGACTCTCCGGTAGAAACTTTGGGGCACTCTTTTAGGTTCTATGTGCTGGTTGAATAGATGAATATGAGATTGTGTGATGCATATCGTATTACCCACAGATACTTGAGGTGACATTGGAGTATCTAGGTGACATTAGGGTTTTGGTTGATGTGTGTCTTAAGGTGTTATTTTACTATGAACTCTAGGGTTGTTTGTGACACTTATAGGAATAGCCCAATGGATTGATCGGAAAGATTAACTTTGAGGTGGTTTTGTACCCTACCATAATCTCTTCGTTTGTTCTCTGCTATTAGTGACTTTGGAGTGACTCTTTGTTGCATGTTGAGGGATAGTCATATGATCCAATTATGTTATTATTGTTGAGAGAACTTGCACTAGTGAAAGTATGAACCCTAGGCCTTGTTTCAACGCATTGATATACTGTTTATGCTCACTTTCATCATTAGTTACCTTGCTATTTTTATAATTTCATATTACAAAAACCTATATCTACCATCCATATTGCACTTGCATCACCATCTCTTCGCCGAACTAGTGCACCTATACAATTTACCATTGTATTGGGTGTGTTGGGGACACAAGAGACTCTTTGTTATTTGGTTGCAGGGTTGTTTGAGAGAGACCATCTTCATCCTACGCCTCCCACAGATTGATAAACCTTAGGTCATCCACTTGAGGGAAATTTGCTACTGTCCTACAAACCTCTGCACTTGGAGGCCCAACAACGTCTACAAGAAGAAGGTTGCATAGTAGACATCAATGCTTCACTTATATTATTTTGAGAGATAGAAAAAATTTCATGCTCATGTTCTTCACTTAAGTTTTTCGAGCTTGTCAAAAGCAATTGCAATATATGAAATTAGTCCCAAAGTGATAGATATTCAAGAGGGGTATTCAATATGGCGGCGACCAAGGGGGGTGCCTTGCCCCCCAAGGCAAGTGGGACGCCCCTCCCCACTTAGGGTTTCCCACCTTTGGCACATGGGCCTGGTGGGGCCTGGTGCTCCCGGCCCATCTAGGCCAGGGCGCCCCCCTTACAACCCATGTGGCCCCCCGGGGCAGGTGGACCCCTGGAACCCCTTTGGTGCCTTCGGTACACTGTCAGCATGTGCCCCCAAACTTTTCCGGTAGCCAAAATAGGACTTCTCAATTCTCATTTATAAATCTTTACCTCCAGACCATTCCAAAACTCCTCGTGACGTCTGGTATCTCATCCAGGACTCCGAGCAACCTTCGTTAACCAATGCTAATATCTCAATACTACTCTAGCGTCATCGAATGTTAAGCGTGCGGCCCTACGAGTTCGAGGATCATGTAGACATGATCGAGACACCTCTCCGATCAATAACTAATAGCGGGAGCTGGATGCCCATATTGGTTCCTACATATTCCACACAGATCTTTATCGGCTGAACCACGATGTCGAGGATTCAGTTAATCCCGTATGCAATTCCCTTTGTCTTGTGATATGTTACTTGCCCGAGATTCGATCGTCGGTATCGCCATACCTAGTTCAATCTCGTTACCGGAAAGTCTCTTTACTCATTCTGTAATACAAGATCCCGTGACTAACTCATTAGTCTCGTGAAGCTTCTTATGATGTTGTATAACCAAGAGGGCCTAGAGATATCTCTCCGTCACACGGAGTTACAAATCCTAGCCTCGATCCATGCAACCCAACAGACACCTTCGGAGATACCTGTAGAGTACGTTTATGATCATCCAGTTATGAAGTGATATTTGTTAGCACACAAAGTATTCCTCCGATATCTGGGAGTAGCATGATCTCATGGTCTAAGGAATTGATACTTGACATGACAAAAGTTGTAGCAAATAAAAAATCCCACTTGGGTCTGTTCATCACATCATTCTCCTAATGATGTGATCTCTTTATCAAATGACAACTCATGTCTATGTTCAGGAAACCATAACCATCTGTGATCAACGAGCTAGTCTAGTAGAGGCTTACTAGGGATACGGTGTAGTTTATGTATTCACCGATGTATTTAAGTTTTCTGTCAATACAATTCTAGCATGAGTAATAAACATTTATAATGAACGGGAAATATGATAATAAACATTTTATTATTGCCTCTAGTGAACATTTCCAATAGAACACTCCTACAAAATCAAGAGTTGGTTCCCCATCAGATACTATATCCTCCAAAGCACTCTTGAAACTAAAACCTGCACAAAGATGATGAGAGAATGGTAGTAAAATGTTGTCATTTGTGATACAAGTAGGAATATTACAATTCCATTACTTGAGAACATATAAGTTGAAATATTCAACTATTTCAGAAGGGATTTTGAAGTTAAGCAACTTAGTGAAAGACTAAGAATGACACACAAGCAATGACACTCAATGTGTTACTTCAAGTCTAGAACAAAACCATAAAGTCATGGAAACATCATTAAGGAGTCGAACCAAAAGTAGTTCAAAACTACTTAAGGAGACCTATAACGTAATTAAATCCTCCACAAAGAACAAGAAGCATAAATAATTGACCACAGCAAGCAGAAAATATATAGGCACCACGAGAATGAGCAACTACCACTAGAATGCATACTGCTCCATCAGTTGCACTACATATGCATAGACCAAGAAAGCACTAAATCCAAGAGCCAAAGTTATAAAAAAGGCCATGTTGATTGATAGGCTACAACCACTTTGCCTCCTTCAAAACATTTAAGGGTAGAGATTGGACAAAATATAGCAACAACTACACTCCTGATTTCTTCAATGGCATGAAACGGAATCTCTCGAGCCCAGGGATAGTTATAGTGAAACAAAGGGAATATAAGAATGGACTTCTGTTCCCTATGAGTTCCAGATTCATTTACAGAGCAAAGTATTATGATTTTAGCATCAGATCAACATGACATTTTTTTAAAGTGTGCTATTCATGGATATATAGTAATAAGACAAGTACTCCCACCGTTGGCCGCGGACGAGGAGCACACAGTGATGCACACGCCTTGAATCAAAGCCACTAGTTGTTCATTTGGGGATCAGTGCAGGTTTTAGTTTAATTGGTAGCGAGAGCGCAGTGCAACATGCTTGCATATATTCCAACGATAAATGCTCTCCATAGTCATTCAATTTGAGGTACTGTGCCTGACAAGCATAGCAAAGATTTCAAGGAAGTGAGACCCACAAGTATAGGAGATCATAGTCCTTTCGATAAGTAAGAGTTTCGAACCCAAAGAGGAGCAGAAAGAAATGACAAGTGGTTTTCAGCAAGGTAATTTCTGCAAGGACTGAAATTATAGGTAACAGGTAGTTTGATAGAAAGATAATTTGTAATGAGAAAGTAACGGTAAGGATAAATAAAGTGCAACAAGATAGCCCAATCCTTTTTATAGAAAAGGATAGGTCGGTACGGTCTCAGATAATAAGCAAAGCGTTCTTGATGACACACGGGAATTTCATCTAGTCACTTTCATCATGTTTGTTTGATTCGCATTCGCTACTTTGATAATTTGATATGTGGGTGGACCTGTGCTTGGGTGATATTCTTACTTGAACAAGCCTCCCACTTATGATTCCCCCCTCGCAAGCATCCGCAACTACGAAAGAAGTATTAAGATAAAATCTAACCATAACATTAAACATATGGATCCAAATCAGTCCCTTACGGAATAGCGCATAAACTAGGGTTTAAGCTTCTGTCACTCTAGCAGCCCATCATCTAATAACTACTCCACAGTGCATTCCCTTACTCCCAAAGATGGTGAAGTGTCATGTAGTCGACGTTCACTTAACACCACTAAGGGAATCACAACATACATATCATCAAAATATCAAACGAATATCAAATTCACATGATTACTTGCAACATGACTTCTCCCGTGGCCTCAAGAACAAAGGCAACTACTCACAAATAATATTCATGCTCAAGATCAGAGGGATATTAAATAGCATAGTGGATATGAACATATAATCTTCCACCAAATAAACCATATAGCATCAACTACTAGATGTAATCAACACTACTAGTCACCCACATGTACCAATCTGAGGTTCAGATACAAAGATTGAACGTAAGAGATGAACTAGGGTTTGAGATGAGATGGTGTTGTTAAAGATGTTGATGAAGATTGGCCTCCCAAAGATGAGAGGGTTGTTGGTGATGACGATGGCTTCGATTTTGCCCTCCGGGAGGGAAGTTCCCCCGGCGGAATCACTCTACCAGAGGGCAAAAGTGCTCCTGCCAAGTTTCGCCTTGAGACAGCGGCGCTCCGTCCTGAGAAGTCCTCTCTTTATATTTTTCTAGGTCCAAAGACCTTTTATACCAGAAGATGGGCACCGGAGGTGGGCAGGGCTGCCCACCACCCATCAGCGCGCCCTGGTGTCTTGTGGGCACCTGGAGGCCCCCTCTGGTAGTTCTATTCTCATATATTTATTATATGTTCCAAAATAATTCTTCATAAATTTCAGCTCATTTGGAGATGTGCATAATAGGTATCTCTGATATAGCTTTTTCAGGTCCAGAATTCCAGTTGCCGGTATCCTCCCTCTTTGTGTCAACCTTGCATATTATGAGAGAAAAGGCTTTAGAATTACTCCATAAAGTGTTATACAGCATAAAAACAATATAAATAACACTAAGAAAACATGATGCAAAATGGACGTATCAAGGAGCAATGAATGGCAAAGATTTTTGGTTCACGTCCATTTAATGAAAAGAACCAACATGAAGCATTGTAAAAATGTAAAGATAGAAACTATCTCTTCCACCGATGGCTTGTAGCAATTTCGTTTGTGTCTATGTGGAGGGATACATTTTTTTTGATTTTGACGATTAATTCACTACAAAAAAAATACACTTCCGTGATAATACGTGTTTGTCACAGTAGGTCGCATTTTTTGTCATGCATGTACATCCATGACGATTTTATGACAGAATCAAGATAGTCATACCCGTGCTGTCGTAGAAGTTTTCCATGACATTACCAAAATTATCATCATGGAAGTGTCCACTTCCATGATGATAAATCACGCGTCACAGAAGTGCTTTCGTCAAGGGTGACCGACACGTGGCATCCACCGTAACGGAACGCCGTTAAGCTATCGGGTCGGGTTTTGGATCTGATAACCCGTTAACAGCCCCGACCAATGGGAAATTTCCACGTGTAAAATTCTTATTGGCCGGACGAAACACGTGTCAGCTCGTCAGTGGGTCAGATAGGCGCCTATGATATGTCGACACGTGCCACAGCCCACCACTGGCCCATTTAGCTTACAAAGCCGGCCCGTTTGACTTGGTTAAAAGTTAACGGGCTGGCCCATGAAAAGCCTGTTAACAGTCTCTTCGCAAATAGCCCATTTTACGGCCCGTTAACTCACGGCCCGCTAGGCCCTATAGGAAATCGGCCCAACAACGTCATGTGGGCCGTCGAATATAACACCAGCCCATTTCACTTTCTGCCCATGTATGGCCCACGACGTCTTTCGGCCCATATGAGGCCTTCGTATCTTTCGGCCCTTTACAGGTCCACGGTGACTCTAGCCCATAATGAACAGTAATTTTCTTTATACCCGTTAACGGCCCGTGATTTACATGGCCCGTTTCCAGCCCGTGTTAGCTTTCGGCCTATTGACGGCCCATACGTTCTTGGGCTCCTTTTCGGCCCTCGATTACTTCCGGCCCATTACTGGCATGTTCCCCTAATGGGCCAAATTCGGCCCATGGCAAGAGTCGGCCCATTACTGGCCTATTCCCCTAATGGGCCAAATTCGGCCCATGGCAAGAGTCGGCCCGTTACTGGCCTATTACCCTATAGGCCAAATTCGGCCCATGGCAAGGGTCGGCCCGTTTCGGCCTGTTAACCCGTTGCGCCGTTTCCAGCCCGTCCTATATTCTGGCCCATTAACGACCCGTTATGCCTGTGACAGAATTAAGCCTTTGCTGTCCTACGGCCTGTTACCGTGCTGGGCCGATACCAATTACGCCCGATTACGGCCCATGTAGACCCATTTATCCGACGGCCCGAGGCCCACCGATTACAAGCCCATTTATCGACGGCCCGTAGGAGACCCATGGATCCTACGGCCCGTATATGGCCCATGGTAGTTGCGGCCACTAGCAAACCAGGGAAAAAGCAAACTAGGAAATAAATAAGGCCGAAACTAACGCTAGGCTATTAAGGAGATTGCACAGATTACATCCACTCGGCATCAAAGATCGCCACCAGTGCAAATATAGGGAACACCCTACACTATAGAAAAATGGCTTGCTGTTTTCTTCAGCCGGTGGCTGCACGTTAAGAATAAATTTTGTATCGCACCAAAACAAATTACAACTATATAACAAAAGGAAGGTTGGCATAAAACTTAACAGTTTAGCAGATAAATGCACCACCAGAAGTTCAGAAGCTCAGTTCATTTGACTTGACTGTTATGTTTTCATGCTGTATTGTCCGATGGAGCACCATAACCTTCGCCTTCATTTCCCCTAGGCTCCTGAACAACATATCAAATGTCTGATAGTCTGGTTTCAAAACCATGCATATCTTGATGACATTGAGCAATGTTTCTCCTTGTTTCACAAAGGGTCTCTGTTAGGGAATGGACTTGTGTCTGGAGCGTAGATACAACATTGCTTTGAGCTTGCATATCTTGATCATGAGGCAGTTTGGACGATATTGCCTTAACAACCAACCCAGTATTACGCAGGAACGTGCTTTTGGCACTGTTAGTGTACAGGTACTGACCCACTGCAGCAAGAGCTGACATTGCGGTTATAGTTGCCTCGCCACCTTCAGAAGGTGGCGGTTCCACCATTTTTTCCATAGCTTGCTGAAAAGTTGAGGTTTTACATTAGTAGTACCAGAACAGAAGATATTAAGGAGGCAGCAAAACCAAACAAAATAGCTTTGGTCTATATACAGAACTTATTCTGGTGAACCCATGTAAAATATTAGTGTATTTTATTGCAAAGTACATAATAAAACCAGGTTCCAAACATATGACCATGTACCATCGCTAATGTATTGTCTATTTCTTCACATTGTATTGAGGGCTAAGGATAAAGAGACGAAGTTTATAATACGGTAAGCATAGTATGACATCATTCATATCACAAAACAACTGAGAACAGACAAACAGGCAATTGTAACATTGTGTGGGCAAGTCCTGCACGGAACTAGATTACGGGTCAAGATCAAAGGAACATCACTCCTCTCTTTTAAACCTTGTAAGGTGCAATGATACGCTAAGACAATTGTGTATAAAATTGAAAAGAGTAATAGACATTGGCTGCAAACCATGCAGTTCAAGGCACAAGTCAGAGTAAGTAGTAGTTAAAAGGCATGAGGATTAAGGACTTACAACAGCGGCTTTGACTGGTGTAGTCATGCCCTTCTTATTGCCGGTGTGACAGTCCTTGAAGATTTCCACAGCATTTGGTTCAGGTACTTTTTGGTCCTTGCGGGCTTTCCTCTACATTTCGAACAAGTCAATATAGATCTGATAATATGGTACAGGGAAAAGAGTGAAACAGCAGCTAATTACAAGAGCCTCGCAGTGTGCAATATAGCTACGAGATCCTGTCGTCTGTTGGAATTTCACTTTTGTACGGTTGGCCCTGTTCTTTGAACAGTTCACCTACAAGAAGATAGATTTGTGTGGCACATGCGTAAATAGGACTTCAACATGTGATCTGATCACATATATATAATGTACCTGATACTTCGGATCAGACCAGTGTTTAACAAGGCCCCTCCAGTCTTCATCCGATATATTTTCCACTGGAGATGTTTGGGAAATTTCACTGTTAGCCTTGCCTTCAAAGTGAGTTTTCCTCAAGTTATACCGATACTGTCGCAGAGCAGACTTGAAAACATGGGTGCAAGCTTGTCTGGTTGCATCATCTTGGCTATCCAACTTGAACCTCATCTGTTGAAAATTATGGGAGTGTCATTATCAGCAACCTAGAAAGTATGGGACAGAGCAAGACGATATTACTAGTTTCCATACATAACCATACTTACAGATAAATGGTCGAGGAAGGTGTTGAACTGGGTTTCGTCTTTATCATTCCTGTAGTGAATCCATGTTGGGAGGATACGTACATGGCACCTAACGGCAACCGCTGCCTCTGATACTAACTTGGCTGACTCTGTAGCATCACGTGGCCTTTTTAAACCTGCCAATGGATCTCCATTCTTCCTCCTCTAGATTTAGTTAACCTATCGAGCATTATCCCTGATGTTTGTTTCCTCTTGCGCCTAGGTGCTAGTCCAACAATGAACATAGGAAGTGTTAGTGTACATCAAACTGTGAGACTACATATAAAGAAGCATGCAACTGTAACTTGACTCCAGCAACTACCTTCTTGCTGTTGAAGCTCACAAGGTTCATCTGATATTGCCAACTCGTCTTGTGTCAAGAGTGCTTGGGAAGTAGTGTCAGGCGGCAAGGGAGCTTGGGAACGTGCTGCTAGCTCAGTTGACGCACGAGTAAGTCGTGCAGCTGGTAGTACTGTGGTAGGTGTTGCAAGAACTAGGGCTATCTCTGCTTGTTTGGTGGCAGCTATTTGTTTCTGTTTGGCTTTTTTTACAACTCGTGTAGCATGGGATGCCGTGTTTGTAGAATTTTTCGCTGGACTTTGACCTTCTATTGCACCATCAGTACCAGCAGAATCTGCAGGATTCATCCGCTTCTCATTCCCTGCCATTCTGTGTTTCTTCCTCTTTCTCTGTGCCATGTTAAGTCAAGCCAACAAGAAAAACGAATAACAATTTAGTTCTTCAGAACAAATTGATGCGTGATGCAGACGAACTGAACTTTGATGTTAGACAACCACATGATAGGAGGATGTAATATGTATGAAAAACAGGACGGAAGAGATAACCAGAACTATGATGTGTAAACTAAGAAGAAGACATTTCACCAAATTAGAAGCAATGCAATGGAAGGTAGACACCATATGAAAGATGCTACAAATATCGCTCTGCCAAGTTAACAGTGTCTCATCATAAATGGCGTTTAAACAAATGTGAAGCAGTACAAGAAATAAATCATATGCAAGATGCAAACAACATCACACTACCATGTTAGAGGTCTCTCGTCATTAGTGCCATTGGATATTCACAGCATTGCATATTCACAGCTTATGATGTGAAAACTATGGAGAAGGCATTTCAACAAATTAGAAGCAATGAAAGCTAGACACCATATGAAAGATGCAACGAATATCACTCTGCCAAGTTAAAACTGTCTCGTCATAAGTGCCATTTCAACAAATTAGTAGTACAAACTAGAAAAGAATGTGAGATGTAACCTATATCACACTCCGAAGTCAAACGTGTCTTATGATAAGTGATTGTTGCAGGTTACACAATAGTAGTAATTTGATGTAAGAACATGGTGTGATAGACAGATATTGTATGTTCTAGAAACAGGAACACGTGTCTTATTCAAGTATAATGTGTAAAGTAAGCAGATGGAATTCAACAAAATTAGAAGCAATACAAGCTAGACATCACACATAACATGCAACCACATATAACAGTGCCAAGTTAGAGGGAGCACCGGTGATGCTGCACTAGGGGAGACATGCTCATCATAAACACAGGTTTGTTGAGTGTGTATGCATGTGTTGTCTTGGAAATCATCTTGGGGGTGTGGAGGAGTAGAAACTGTAGAGGCCCTCCGTTCGGAAGGAGCGCCTTTATCCGCTGCCTTGCTAACTTCCTTCCGCTTTATTGATTTTGAATTGTCAAGTAAAACCAACAAGAAAAAGCAATAAAATTCTCTCTTCAGAACTCATTCATGCATGATACTGACAATCACTACTTTTATGTAAGGCAAACACATGATACCAGGATGGAATATGTATGAAAAAAGGACGGCATGGCATGTTCACAACTGTTTGTGTAAACTAAGCAGAAACCATTCCAGCAAATAAGAAGCAATGCAAGCTAGACACCACATGAAAGATGCAGCCAATATGACTCTGCCAAGTTAAAAGCGTCCCATCATAAATGGAATTTCAACAAATTAGAAGCAGTGCATGCTATAAATCATATGAAAGATGCAACTAATATCGCACTGCATATACTAAAGGTGTCTCATCATGTTGATTGATGCGGGATACAAAAAAACAATAGTTTTATGTAAGGACATGCTTAATAGACAGATGTACTATGTACTAAATACAGGAAGGCATGTCACATTAACAGGTATAATGTATAAGCTAAGCAGACTAGCACTTGTAGTTTAACCAGATTGGAAGAATTACAATCTAGACACCATGTGCAACATGCAACCACATATCACGCTGCCAAGTTAGAGCAAGCACCTGCGATGCTAGTGTAGGGGAAATGCTGTAATCAACTACAGAGCTACGTTCACTATCTTCATCTAGCATTTCTGTTCTTGAGAATCATGTCGGGAGGCTGACGCTGCATTCTTTAAATGAGGAGTAGTCCCCTTGCCTGCCTGCCTTGTCATAAGTGATTGATGAGGGATACACAAGAACATTAGTTTGATGTAAGAACATGGTTAATACACAGATGTACTAGTATGTACCAAAAAACAGAAAGGCATGTCATATTCAAAGGTATAATGTGTAAGCTAAGCAGATGCAATTTAACCAAATTGGAAGCAATACAAGCTAGACATCCGGATGGAGTGGTGAGCATGATCATCTAGGACCTGAGAGCCTGGTGGGAGGCGGGCTGCTTCGCCACCATCGCAGCTTTTTAGTTGGCTTCCAGGTGATGCCTATCTTTGCTGGTCTTGTCACTAGCTCGGCCAGTGCCCTGACTAGCTATTTGTCTTCTGGTGCTCACGGGATGGTGGTTCATGTAAAAAAATATCTTTCCTTATCTTACCGACTTCGGCCTTTCGAATACAAGCTACACACCATATGGAACATGCAACCACATATGACACCGCGAAGTTAAAGCAAGCACCTGGGATGGTGGTTCCTTGCGAGCGAGGTCATCAACTCCAGAGCTACGTTTACCGTCTCCATCTGCTGACACTGCACCCTTTATAGCGCTGTAACGTGTCTTGCCTACCCGCACACGAAGCTGGAGCGACTTCTCTCTTATTTTTGGCTTCTCTCATGGCAGCAGAGTCTGAAATACCCTTGCATAAAAACACAATAGTGAGAGTAAGGGTGAAGTGTGTGCAGAACTAGTGCACTGTAAAGGTAGCAGATAGCAGGTGGCTGAAAAATAAATGATAGGAGAGATATGATAGCTCTACAACATTGCATGGCAAACAAAATTAGATTCTACTCCGTATGATTTTGTAATATATGAGCACAGGAAATGCAGGTACTCCTCCAGCACACCACCACATGTGGTCATATCTAAGATAACAGTTGACTGAAAATAAATAGGTCAGTCGATTTTTTTAATGAACCGTCTGATCTATAAGGAACGGGCAGATGGCCTTCGTCTACCTCCCGCCAGTCACTGTTGACGATCTTTCTCGAACCGCCAGCGACCACCGGCCCAGACCCCTGCCTCCGCCGCCCCGCCCTCCCAGCGACCTCACACCACCGCCGTGCTTGGCAGCGCCCCCAGGCCATCCCTTTAATCCTGGTCGACCTCCAGATCGGGCGCCAGTAGCTCTAGGCCGCACACGCCCCTAAGATAAACACCAAGGCACTGCTTCCCCGGCGTAATAGGCGTACTAGCGCCTATTACGCCGGGGAATGCTTCCGTTAATTCGGAATCAACTGCCCAGAAATTGAAATTCAGGGGGGCGACGGACCTCTAGCTAAGGTGAAATAGTATATGAGGAGAAACCTTGTGCATCGTGAGTTACTAGGAACATCTAGTATCAAGAAGAAGCGGTCAACTAGTGTCTTCTGTGGGATGAATACCGTGCAAGCAGAGACGTAAGATTTGCACGAATAAGGGAAGAGGAGTACCTTTTTCGGTTGCCGGTGTGGCCACCTCCACATGTTGCGCCGATCTTCTTCTTTTTACCGGGGAAACCGATGTTCTGGAGGGTGCAGGCTTGGACGAACCCATGGCCAAATTATTGACTGTGTTGCCGTGGCCGTATGTCGGCGGAGGGGAAGCAGATCCGAGGCGGTGAAGGACGGCGTAGCAGGAACAGCTTCGGTGCGGTGGAGGGTGGCGAAGTTGGAGCGGCAGCGGTGAGGCGCAGGACTGCGTGGTTGAACTGGCTTGGGTACGGACGGCTCGGCCTCGGCTTCAACTACTAGCCGTGGAGGGCGTTGCGGTTGAGGTTGCGGTGGACGACGACGTCGGGGTATCGGCTCCGGCGTGATGGAGGAGGGCGGTGGTTGATGGGTGGGATGGGGTGGCGGACGGAGGACACCGGGGTTTCGCGGCTGGTGGAGAGGTAGTTTTGGCGCCCACAGAGTACGAATGGGGAATCGGACGGGTGGGGGGAACCATGTTTCGGCCTGGGACGCGCTTGTTTTTGGCTTTTTTGAACAGAAGATGGGACGCGCTTGTTTGAAATTTGGGGAAAGTACAAACTTTGCCCCCCTCTTAAATTTCGGACCTACTGCGGGTCGGGGGTAGGATGGTAATCCCAGGTGTCCCAGATAGTGGGCGGGAGCGATTTAGGCCGCGCGCATGTGTGCTTAGGCGGCCATTGTGTATGAATGTTTTTCGGATGCGGTTGCGTGGCGTCTAGATGAAGCTACAAACCTACCCCGGTTTAGACCTTTGGACGTCGGGCCGGTTGGTTTCACGGGTCGGAGTTATTAGAAAAGTAATTTCCTTGTACTACCAAACATTGGTCTCATGCGGTTTTGGGCGAGTAGAGGCTCTTTTGGCGCTTCGTTCGAAATTTTGAAACACAAGCATTCACGTTTAGAGTACTCTTGAACTATGAGGACTGACCTAAATAGACAACGTTATATTTGACCTTGTATGTTTGAAAAGCTCATTAAATTATCCGCTTCTTTTTGAAATTTTGACACTTGAAAATCCTATACTACGATTATTTTTGAATGGAGGAGCTAAATTTGAATCTATTTTGTACACGACTACATATGCTATTATGTACAAAATCAGAGCAAAGATTGGTGCCCCCATAATTTAGGTATGGTTTACAAATGCCATGATATCAAATTCAAATAATTGAATGGACTTCATGTTGAATTCGATTTTGTTAAACCACCTTAAGTTGAATTCAAATGTATGCTAGTTCATAGGTAGCTATTTATAATGTCCATTGTGTAACTTTCGTATGTATAATGTGTTTACACACACAACATGAACTATACTCACGTTTATATTCGATTGCTAAAGCGATGCATTGTCTGGAGTTCAAAATACTAACTATGTGTATCAATTGTGTCGAATAATAACATAGACATGCTCAAATTCGATAGAATCTAGATGTGTGATGGATCAATGACCGCTCCTTACGCGAATTGCAAATATCATGACCCCATCCTAATATTTGGATACAATTTATATCTTTAATCAATGTGTAGAGCAGTGCTTTACGTGTAGTTTCACTCTCCATCGGTGGTCTCTCACACATGCTCACACACCCTCTCCCGAGGTGTCTTCCTCGCACACATGCTCTAGATATAACCCTCCCTCCCTCTCGTAACCATTTACAACTGTTTTCACTAACCTTTATCACAAGCACTCTTCCTCTTGCAAACATACACACGCACAATCGTCATCGACCCTTTCTATATACATGGGCCTGCCTACGTGTCTCATGTACGCACATTATCTTTACGCCTGTCTCTCACGCATTGTCTCACACCTCTCTTCCTAATCGACGAGTATGATTCTAGCAGAGCATTCTGTAGGATTCCCCTTAAAGTTAGGTTGGATGAATAGTAATATCAGAGGTAAAGGGGTTACCTTAGTCCGAGAACCTAGGGTTACAAATCCTAGCCGGCTTTGTCAGTGGACATAGAGTCCTTCATAATTCTGCTATCTTTGTCTTGTACGACTAGTCATCCATGGGTCTTCCTAAATGCGTCACGGGCCGACCAATGTGGCGCGGGTCGAAACCGAACGAAGGGCCTCACCTCGACCCACCGGACCTCACGCGGTGACACACCCTCTGCCCCCACGTCTCATTATCTTCTCACACCCACACATACCAACACAAACACCACACACACAGAGAAAATTTCTCCTGGTGCCTCTATTCCCTCCCCCTTGCATATACACACTCAAGGGAATGGAATCTCTTGTCGTGACGTCATATTCGTCTCTCTCTATCTAGACCACTCTCATTTCTCGTGCTATCTCTCCCACGCCCCCCGTCGGCCCCTCTATCCATGCCTCTCTCGAATACGTAATACACACACATACCTCTCTAGGCCCCGCCAAATGCATCAACTACATATTCACACATGTTACATCATGTACCCCATTGATCTAAAAAGCCCTCTCTTCACGTTTATTTCGCATACAACATTCCTTTTGAATAAAGTGTGGCCAAAAAATTATTTTAGAGTTTCTACATATATACAACATTACAAAGTTATATGGAGGAGTACGAACGCTAATTTGCATTGCATGGTGCCCACAATGATATTTATTCCGCACTGTGAATTTGTATATTTTATACTATATACAAAGTTAGTCATAATAAAGAGAAACGAAGAGCGTCTCTCTCTCCATCGCATACCCGCTGTACGCCCCTTTCACGTATGCACACAAAACTATCTCCAGGTCCTCTAAAAGTAAGCCCCCAGAAAATTCACGCATGTTTCATCTTTCTCTCACGATATATGCAATGACGATCATTGTATTTGAAGCGAAAGCACGATACATACATTGGACTTCAGAATCCACTCATTACAGTCACCATTTACGTTTAGTGGTTATTATACAGTCACGGGCTCACCGTACAACTCTGTATTTGCTCATGACATGACTAGTTGACCAGTTAAACGCTCCACGTGGCACCTCTAGTGTTGCATCACATTATCTCACTACCATCGTGCCCACCTGTCGACTTGTATCTACTCTACATCTACACTCTTATAAAATACATAAAATACACTCTTATAAAAAACAGAGTTGGTGATGATGGTGTGCCTGCCATCCCACAATATAGGCATCCGATTTATATCTGACGAATAGGAAAGAAACTATGGCAATTTTGCAAAAAGGTACCCACACACCTCTCCACATTTGCAAATAAGGCCTTCCCTCGTTCATCCTTTTCTCTCACAAGATAAACAAGTCATACAAATGCATCTTGATGTTACGTGCAACGCACGGGCATCTTGCTAGTAAGAATGAAAACAAACGACAAAAAAATATTTGGACGGTGGTTCGAAGTCATGACCGCGGGCACAGCGGACAAGGTGGCCTTGTATTGGTATGCTGAGCCGTCTGTTTTAACACACAGGAGCTGGTGTGGTGATTATACACACACGCACACATGCACACGAACTGCATCCACGCAACACTCACACAAACACATGCACCCACGCACGCACGCAACACTCACATGTACACAAGCAGCCACGCACGCACGCAACACTCACACGCACGCACGCAACACTCACACGCACACACGCAAGCATGCATGCACACACCAGTTCACCACACGACCAACACACACTATCACGCTCAAGTGCTCAACCTACACGTGCATGCGCACAGATCAGGCCCTGACAGACACATACACAACCAGGTGATTCCCGCGCACGGGTTGGAGGCTTATCGCGCCTGCGTAAATTTGTGTTTATCTGACCTTTTGCCTATGCAAACTGACAGGTGGGACCCACAAGGAACTTGGTCAATTTAACTAGTCAACATGGCGCCATGCAGACTATTTGGCCGGTCAACAGAGTGCAATCCGATGCTGAACTGTGAGCAAGTTACCGTATAATCACCGCAAAACTTATATAGTGACCGTAATCAGCTTATTCTGAAGTTCGGTGACCGTATTACGCTTTTCTCTCTGTAGGCCCTCCAAAACTACATCTCTACACGTTCTCGCATGTTACATCTAACAACTATGCAATACAGCACTAATACTACACTCTAACACAATAAATCATATGTGTTTTTAGTTTTCCTAGATATCATATTGTTACTTATAATTATTCAGTTTGCATACATTAAAATTGCCTTTGAAATGTATGGCCAGTATCATCTACCGCGCTGGAAAAATCCCGCCCTTTCCTGTTTAATCGGGTTTGTATCGATGGATCGTGCGAAACAGCAAAACTATAGTACTATACAGTACTACAAGTGACAGTTCACTGGGCCGCCGTGTCGTCTACTCCTCCGTCGTAAGAGTGGAGCGCTCGCTTTCATAAATCTTCTAGTCACTTTCGCCGACATGTGGGACATCAAGCTACCGGGTCCACGTGCCATACCGGAATACAGTGCAGAGCAGCCGGGGTGAAGCACCCCAGTCATGGCGCCGGCGTAGTAATGAGCAATGAGGCGTCAAATCACAAGCTGCACCTTTCCCGCAGTTAAGTTGGAGGGACGAAGCAACCATCATTTCACTCGTTGCTGAATCCGCTTCTCCCTCATCTTCTTCAACTTAACCACGTGTTGCTTCTGCCGTTGTTCTGCCTCATGTGGGACGCGGATCGGCTTGGTAAAGCACTGACACGTGGGACCGCATGTTAGCAAACCGCCAGGACAACGTCCTCCGAAAATAAGAAGCCTAATCCTAGACTTACAAAGGGCTACGTAGCTGCTATGTATACTTTCCATCTAATCTATATATGCCCCCCTGATTTTCAGCTGGGGTGGGCCTAATCCTCTCCTTTAATCCAATCAAATAGTCCCACATCACATCAGTTCGTAACTTTACGTAAACCATTACGTGGATGTAGCATTGCTCAAATAAGAAATCTCCCCCGCCATCCGCGCGGCAAAATCACCTCCTTTTTACTAATCTTGATTCTATAATTTTTTAGATCAATATAATTGAGATTTGTATAGATAGCACACAGGAGCAAAACCAAGTGGTACGGTTAAGGGCATCCACAATGTGTAGCCAAATGTGAAAATAGCTTTTGGCATCGTGGGAACCATTGTGGACGGTGTTGCCAAAGCTAAAAAGATGGAATCGAAGCTCCCTGATTGATTGATTGAAGGAATAGAAAAATGCAACGTCTCTCCTCTTTCTCGCATGCTTGGACGCATGTAGTAAAGTATAGAGCACAGAGTCTACTCCCCTGTCCCTTCTATCACAAATCACAAAGCAGTGAGGCGTCAAATCACAAAAGCACGGACGAAGCAACCATCATTTCACTCTTCGCTGACTCCGCTTCTCCATCGTCTTCTTCGAGAAACCATCTCACCGCACTTGTACTCTTAGTAGTACTAGTAAAGGACTTCCTGGATGCAAATAAGGTGGTTGTCTCGGCTTACAAGCGGCACTTGCGAACGACTTACCATGGTCTCCCTCAATGGTGTTCTCCGTCGAACGCACTTCACCAAACCACCAAAAAAAAGATATCGTCGACGTCACCGCAATGGGGAAGGAAGTCAAATATAGTTACTACCTCCATTTTTTGTACACAAGGCCAGTATATCAAAATTACAATTTGCAAAGGGCCACTAACACTAATCGAGGCAAAATTGATGGGGTTAGCAACCAAGGACATTAATATCCCCTGCATGCATGCGGAAGTGAGAAGGTTGGTTTGCATGGCGCTGCATTAATCAAGTGATGAGGAGTGAGATGGTTAGCTCTTTGGTCTTTGGAGAAAAAATTACGCATTAATTGACACGTGAAATGAGGATTTGTATCGATTAAATCCCGCGAAGGAAAACCCCGCCTTTCTTTTTTAACACTAGTACTCCTAGTACGTACGTACTTATCCTGTTTGGGTCTAGGCCTTGCATTGCCAAACTTCGCCACACATTTTTGCCAAGCTTGCCTAAAGTTTTCAAAATGAGAAGTAGGTACACTTGCGCACGGCTGTCGCGGTCGCACCGCACCCTCACACGGTCGCTCCTGCACGTCGCGGTTGCACCACACCCTCACACAGTTGCTCCTGCACGCCGCAAACCCAACCAAGGGAACGCACCCTCACTGACACGTGCTGTCGCATGTGAACAAACCAAACTCAGCCATCCTATCGCTGACACATAATTTTCATTCATAGAGTATGTTTATCCAACCGCATGTTGGGGAGTATCCGTAGGGCCCGTGCGGTGGTCTGTTGGGGAAGAAGAAGAGGTGAGGAAGAAGGAAAGATGGGTTAGGAGACGTAGGATATACATCCAACCGCCTGAAATGGTAGACTGACCCAAGTCAGGTGATTTACATAACAAATATATGTTTTTACACAGCAAAAGATCCATAAAAACAACAACATAAAGAAAAACTATCACTCCTCGCGGAAAGAGACGGCCTCGTCGTCTTTGGCTGCCGGCGCGAACCAGCCGTCGCTGCCGACATGTGTCTCCGCACCGTGGTTGTCCTCAGCCTCCAGCTACTCGTTCAAGCGAAGCGTGCGGGCGCTCTGCACGGACGAGTGCACATCCCGGTTCAAGTCGAGGACGTCTGGTTCCGCATACAGGAGGGCCTCGATGGCAGCGGCATCCGCGCGCTCCGCGTCGAGTCGAGCCTCCGCCGCTCGGTTCAAGTCCAGGACGTCTGGTTCCGCCTGCAGGAGGGCGTCGATGAGAGCGGCATCCGCGCGCTCTGTGTCGAGTCGAGCCTCTGCCGCCCGGTTCAAGTCCAGGACGTCCGGTTCCGCCTGCAGGAGGGCCTCGATGGCAGCGGCATCCGCGCGCTCCGCCTAAAGTTGAGCCTCCGCCGCCCGGTTCACATCCACGACATCCGGTTCCGCCTGCAGGAGAGCCTCGATGGCAGCGGCATGCGCGCTCTCCGCGTCGAGATGAGCCTCTGCCTCCCGGTCCTCCTTTAGTATCGCCATGTTGAACCGCTGGTCCGCCTGCACCATGGGGGACTCGGACGCCGGCACGAAGTCGACGTCCATCGTCTCATACCCATCGGGGGCCTTCTGCGCCGCGACCTCCGCCATGAACATTGGATCGGCATCCTCCTCCTCGTAGCTTGGCTCCAGAGAACTCGGGGATTGGCCCGCCGCAAAGCGAGCTTGGGAATGGAGGTCTGTGGTGCCGACCGCCGCCGCGATTTCTGCGCGGTGCTCCGGCGTCAGCATCTTGTAGTAAGTGATCTTGCGGCGCACCATGGCTTTCCGGCGAACTAGGGGATGCTTGATGCGGGCTAGGGGATCGAAAGGTGGGGGAATGGGCTGGAGATTTGGTGTGGTTTTAGGGCAGTGGCTGGCGTAGGCCGAGCAGCGAAGTTTCTGGTGTGAATAGTGGTTCCGGTGACGACCGATCAATCGGTTTTGACTGTACATCGCTCTTGTCGCGTTCGCGTTGCAGCCCGGCACGCTGGACCCTCCACCTCGCTCACCGAATGGAACGCGCTTCGTCTTGCATTTTTGCTCGCTTGTGGGACCGCAGTTGAGAGCGAACCGACGTCCCTCGCCCTCCCCCGCCCGCGTCATTTATTATACCACCACTCCCTCCGTTTTATGCGGAGTAAATAAAAACAGAGGGATTATACTACGGATGAGGATCCCCTGACATGGCCGAACCCAATGAGTAACTGACATGCGGGGCCTAGCAAGCATGGGGTCCGCCAGTAAGTGACCGAAAGGGAGGGTAAGGCAGGGATACCTATGTCAGAGGATCCACTTCCACTATACTACTTTGACGAAATGTTAGAGTAATAATATATGACATGCAACTTACACAAATGTTAGAGTAATAATATATGACATGCAACTTACACAAAGCATACAGGGTCTAATGAGTTTTTCGAGGCTAACTTTGACCAAATGTTAGAGTAATAATATATGACATGCAACTTACACAAAGCATACGATCAAATTCGTATGTGAAAGGAGTTTCCAATGATATAATTTTCACATTATACATCTCATGTACTATTAATCTTGTCAATAGTCAAATTGGAAACCATCTCGAGTACAAATCTAGGAGTACATATGAATCTAACAATATTGATTGGGCGTTGTTGAATGTTGATACCTTTTTGATCAAAGTAGAGATACTTTGACTACACATAAAACTTATATGTAAACTAGAAAGGATAGGGGGAGTATATTGTAAGTTCAAAAACGAAATGAACATTGAATACCCTTTATATATGATTTGCGGATGCTATGATCACCGGTTCAAAATTTTGAATCCGCCTTAGGTATCACGTGCCCCCACTCGTTCCCTCTCGATTTCATCTCGGGGTCCGGAGATCTATTGAAAGAGGACTAGGGTGGGTACATGCGAATGGTACTCGGCGGAATGTTCAAATGAGGCATGCGGGAGGATGGACTCGACTGGAGGGCGACATGATCGATGGAGAAGAGGGTTGGAGAGGAATGAGAAATAAGCAAACGCGACATGATTATACTTGAACTGCTCAAATAAACAATAAGTTGTCTCGCTTGGCCTACATAGTGAAAGGCCTAATGTGCAACGCGGAGCACTAACGCTCGAATATGGCCGGGAAAACAGGGAAACCGACATGTGGGGCACACCCGTCGGGAGGACGTAGCGCAGACTAGTCCAATGGAGGAGCTGGCCCACGACCTCCTCGCCACCGACAACCGTTCATGTGGGTCGTTGGGGCCAACAACGGGGCGCAGCTCCAGCACCGCCTCTAGACACGGCGACCGCAGTGAGCGACACGCTCATATCGTTGCTAGACACGGTCGGTTTCAGTGTGCCGAGGGTGGCGTTAGTGCTGTGGAACGACCAACGGTATGTTTGGTTTGTGCCCAAGGTTGCCCCATCAAAGCATTGGGTAGCCAAAATTTTGGTTGAGGTATTGGTTGCCCATGATTTGGCCGACATTGGCAAGAAAAATGAACTAGAGTTGGCTAGAGTTCATTGGCATGCCAAAGAAATGGCAACCATCCAAACAAAGACCAATCTTTGGGTCATGACCAAAATTTTGGTTGAGGTATTGGTTGCCCATGATTTGGCCGACATTGGCAAGACAAATGAACTAGAGTTGGCTAGAGTTCATTGGCATGCCAAAAAAATGGCAACCATCCAAACAAAGACCAATCTTTGGGTCATGACCAAAATTTTGGTAAGGTGCACTTTGGCCACAATCCAAACACACCCCAACACCCGGCTCGTCGAGGATGCACGGGGCGCCACGATGCGTCCGCGGAGTGGTGTAGCGCGGCCAACTGCATCCTCTGGACCTGAGACCATGCCGGGTCGTCTTGCTTTTTCAATGACATGCGGGGATCGCATGTGAGCAAAGGGCATCTCCAACGTTGCCACGACCACAGCTGACTACCCTGGCACACCAAAACCCTCGTCCCTCGCGCCGTCGCGCGGTGCGTTCCCAGCCGGCGCCAGCTGCCCGCATTCATACCGTTCGTTCATATGTCGTCGTTAAGAGGCTCGGTGCCCGAGGAACCAACTCCAGCGACTTAATGACGCACCCGGACGCTTGGCCTCACCGGAATGCGCTACTTAAAGCGGCAACGCCCAGCTAACCTCCACACCATAGCGCATCGTCCTCCTACCTGGCACCACATCCGCCATGACCGCAAGTGCGAACGCTCTGCGGGAGAGCTTGTCTTCGGGGATGAAGCTCGAGGTCGCCGCCCTCGCTCAAGTCGCCTCTCGCGACGCAATAGCGGCGTAGCCGGACGCGGACGCGACCGCACAAGCGGTGGCCACGCTGGCGGCCGACGACGGGAGCACCGTCAGCCACGCGTCCTACTTGCCGCCGTCCAACGTCCGGCACCGCCGAGGTCGGGGACTCCTCCGAGGATGAGTAGGGCATGGGAGGCGGCAGGGCATGGTGTGCCAACTGGCCGGTCCGTGTCCCGTGTTCTACTCTTCCTCGCCGGAGACCGCACCTTCACTTCACGGGTCTTGAACCCCGCCCCAGTACATAGAGATCGCAGATGGAGGACGTCGGTCGCCGCCGTAGAATAGGTTTAGGGTCGGGTTTCTTTTATTTTTCTGTCCTATAAAAGTTCGAAATGTAATGAAAATCTGCCGTGTTTGCATTAATCTCGGCCTGTGTATATGAACTTTCACAATAATATACATATTGTAGGAGTACTAGCAAGATGCCCGTGCGTTGCACGGAAGATCAAGATCTTGTGGGAGAAAAGGATGAATGAGGGAAAGCCTTATCTGCAAATGTGGAGAGGTGTGCGGGTAAATTGTCATAGTTTCCTTCCTATCCGTTAGATATAGATCGGACGGCCTATATTGCAGGATGACAGGAACACCATCATCACCAACTCTGCTTTTTATTGAACCGAGACAAATCTAACATGCGAAGTAAAATAAACACATAGGGTCTATACATACACAAATGATCTTAGGCACTCCAATAGTACGTCCACTACACATTCACGCATTTCACATCTTTCTACATCTACGGGAACCTACGAAAGGGTTAACGTTAAATTGCCTCTCTCTCTCCTCCCCTGATTTTCATGGTGGTGGGCCCCTCCCTCCCCCCAATCTACAATCAACAGCTCACACGTTTCACATTACGTTAATTACGTAACTGGGATTACGTAGGTGTAGCATTACTCGTCCTAAAAAAACCCAACTAAGCCAACCTCCCAGCATATCGCGCGGGAAAAGACCCGGCCGCGCCATTTTAGTCGGGATTACCGGATTACTAGTAGTAGTATCGATGGATCGTGCGAAGCAACAATTTTTTTTTGAGGGGGCGAAGCACCTAGTTTAAAAGGAAAAAAGGCGGTACACTCACAACACTCCTGTCGCGGTCGCATTGCACCCCACACACGTTTGGTCCTGCACATGGCTCACGCAAATGGAACGCGCTTCGGCTTGCCTCTTCACTGACACGTGGGACTGCACTTGGAGAATCCAACCATGCACCAAACTCCCCCCGCCCACCGCGCGAAAAT
>NC_057805.1:76560085-76569420 GCF_018294505.1 Triticum aestivum
GCTCCGCCAAAGCCGCCCTCCCCGCTGCGCCGATACATCGGCGCCGCGGTTCGGCGATCCTCTCGCTCCCACAGTATGCTCTCGTAGACTGCCGTCCTCTAGCCGTGCCGCCACCTCTGGCTACGTTCTTGTGGAGGCGCATGGCGGTCAGCGCCGCCACCGCTGGTGACGTTCGTGTGGAGACGCACGGCGGTCAGCTTCTCCCACGGTACGCGCATTCTAGACTCAGGCCCCGTTCATGTCGGTGTAGCGCTGAATGTTAGCTGATAGACGCTGTTAATCTCACTGTTTGCCGAAGTAGTTTACTGTCAATATGCTCTGCTTAAGAAGCTTCCTTGCCCTGTTCTGCACTCAATCTGCTTAGCTGAGATGGCATGCCAAGGCCGATTAGTTGCTAAAATATCCTGCCATATATTTATTGTGACGTAGATTGCCATGGTCTAGTAGCCAATCTGTTAGGTGAAATAGCTCTACACTGTTTTATACTCGATCTTTGTTGCTGCGATGGCCTTCGATAGTTCGATGGCTATGTGCTCAGCCTCATTGACTGCTGAAACTGCCTGCCATAATTTGGCACTCAAATCTGTTTGCTGAATTAGCTTTACATATATTTTGTTACTTAGATCTGCTCGTCCAAATATTTTGCCATAGCTTTAGACATCGACCTAGGTATATTTTTCTGGACTTCATAAAAAAGCATATATGTTTTTCCTGTAATATCTAGTAGAAGAACTAATTTTTATGTCTAACAGATGGACAGGACTTGGACAACTTCTGCTCGAAGATTCTCCGCTGCATATGTCGAGGGGGTTGAAAACTTCATGAACTTTATCAGAGCTGAGTACGGTGGTCCAAAATCAGATGTGCTCCGCCCGTGTAGCAGTTGTATGAATTCAGTTACAAGACCCCAGTCAACTGTGCAAAATCATCTACACTTGTATGGGATGTCGATCACATATACTAGGTGGGTTCATCATGGTGAAGCTGTGAACGTCAATGTTATTGACTACGTGGAAGCAACAGATCACCATCTTGATCTGCCTGATGCTCAGGTGGAAGAGGAGGTGGCGGTGGCGGAGCCAGTGAGTTTGACCAACATTGAAACAATGCTACGAAATGCTCGTGCATTCCGTGAACTTTCACCTGCAGAAGAAAAATGATGGGCCCACATGTTGGAACAATGCAACGTTGCTGTCACCCCAGGAAATAAGCTATCAGTATTCTCAGCTATGGTCACCTTTCTTCAGGTGAAGACATCTGAGCGGATGACCAACAAATCATTCGATGCGATGTTGGCTGCTTTCCACGAATCTTTCCCAGATGCGTCTGAGCTGCCACACAACTACAATAAAATGAAGAATTTCCTTCGTGCAGTTGGAATTGGATATGATATGATCCATGTTTGTAAGAATAATTATGTTCTATTCCGGAAGGATTATGCCAACTTAAGTGAATGCCCGAAATGCAAATCATCAAGATGGAAAGATGGCGATGCTGTGAAGAGGATTCCTCATAATGTTCTGAGATATTTTCCAATTATACCAAGATTGCAGAGGTTGTTTCATGATGCTGAAACAAGAGAGGATGTACTGTGGCATTCTAGGAACCAGGAGTACAGAGATCAGAATGTAATGAGCCATCCATCTCATGGTAGTGAGTGGAAAAGCTTCAAGACAAACACAAAGAGTTTGTTGCTGACCCGAGACACATTAGACTTGGCTTAGCTTCAGATGGATTTAACCCATTTGGCCACCAGAGCGCCACATATAGCATGTGGCCAGTGCTTGTTATCCCTTACAACATGCCTCCAAATGTCTGCACCAAAGAATCAAACTACATGATGGCCTTGCTCATCCCAGGTCCAAAAAGTCCTGGAAAGGATTTTGATTTGTTCATGGAGCCTCTTGTGGAGGAACTTCAACAGCTATGGAAGGGTGTTCTCACTCGAGACCTATATAGCAGCCCACCAGCTGATTTCTTTCTGTGTGCTGTTATAATTTGGTGCATCCATGATTATCCGGCTTTGGGCACTATGTCAGGGCGAACGACACATGGTTACAATGCATGTGTTCACTGTGACAGGAATCCGCTGTCATACGCAATACTTAGCAAGATCTGTTACATTGGACACCGCCGTTTCCTTGCCAAGGACAAGCCGCATCCTAGAAAATACCGAAGGCATGTGTTCAATGCAAAGCATGAAAACCGTGATGCGCCAAAGAGGCTCACCGCCGATGATTTGCAAGTGGAATTAGGGAAGGTCAGGAATATTACACCAGGAAACCACCCTGGTAATGGTAGCGGGAAAATGAAGCGTGGCAGGGTAGAAGAGAGATTATTGTTTACCCGCAGGTCCACTTTGTGGGACTTGGAGTATTGGAAAGATTCGGATCTGTGGCATAATCTTGATGTGATGAACATCGAGAAAAATATATGTGACAGCATTATCGGCACACTACTTAATATTGAAGGCAAGACAAAAGATACCTTAAAATCTAGGATTGATTTGACACACCTGGGTATCAGAAAGGATTTGCAGGTGCAAGATGAAGGTAAACCACGGGATATGGCACCAGCTGTGTACGTCTTGGACAAGGTAAAAAGAAAAGAATTCTGCGAGTTCCTATCACGTGTGAGATTCCCACATGGATTTGCTTCCAACCCCGAAAGGAGAGTCAGTGCAGATGGAAACAAGGTACAAGGGTTGAAAACTCATGACTGCCACGTCCTACTTCAAAGGGTTTTACCTGTTATCCTTAGAGGATTGGGCCACCCTGACTTATACAGAGCAGTTGCATAGTTGGGACAATTCTTCAGGGAACTCTGCAGTAGGAATATCAGGGTAGATTGTTTGGAGCGTCTTAGAGACAAGATACCAACTATCCTATGCGACCTTGAGAAGATATATCCTCCAGCCTTCTTTGATGTGATGGTGCATTTGGCTGTTCATCTACCTGATGAGGCACTACTTAGAGGTCCAGTACAGTATGGCTGGATGTACCCTATTGAAAGGCGGCTAGGCACTTTCAAGGGCTATGTTAGGAACAGAGCTAGACCCGAGGGTTCCATTGCAGAGGCCTACATTGCTACAGAAGCGTTGACATTCTGCTCAAAATACATTGAAACAACTGATCAGCTTAGCAAAGAGGTGGGTGAAGACAATCCCGGGCTCAATGTTTTCGATTATTCTGTTCGAGTTACAAGGAAGAGTCGACAAGAGGACAAACCTAAAGATTTGGACAAAATGGTTTGGTATGTGTTGAATAACTGTCCTGAGATACTACCTTATATCAAGTAAGTGCAGTACTGCAGCTTATACATCGTAATCTACTAAACTTGCAGCACATTCTTATATATTTAGATGTTTGACGCGATCACTATGTTGTGCAGCATCTACAAAGAGGAGTTACTGCCGCAAAATCCAAGAAACATTGACAAACTGGTTATGGCAGGATTTGCGAAATGGTTCAAGAACCATGTAAGCTTTTGAAGTGCACTGTCAATTTTTTTAATATATTGAGTACATAAGATGATCAGCTTGTCTATTTTCTAACCATAGGTTAAGAAGATGCGGGAGGATGGGCAGGCAGTTGATGATGCCCTTTACTCACTAGCAATGGGTCCTGATACTCGGGTAAGACATTATGAATCTTGCGTTGTTGGAGATGTGCGCTACAACACCCTTGCACGAGATGAAGGCAGGAAGACACAAAACAGTGCCATCATGAGCACGGATACGTCTGATAAAGAGACAACTGAAATGTATGCTAACATAAAAGACATTGTTCAGTTGCAGTATATCTCCAGTTTCGAGGATCATTGGTGTGTGGTTCTGTTGTGCTGTCGTTGGTATAACCTGTTTTCCAGGATCGCAAAACCCAGAGCTGATGATTATTTCAAATCCATCAATGTCAAGGCTGCGTACCAGACCAACGAGCCTTTTATTTTGGCAAATCGAGCAACACAGATATTTTTCTTGGAAGACACATTTGCACGTAGCGATAACTAGAGAGTATTGCAAAGGTTTGAGCAGAGGAATTCGTTTAATGAAGTTGCACAACAAGATGATGCTTACACTGCTCCTAATGTACAAGATAACACAGATGTTCCTAATATCTTTGAGAACCATCACGTCAATGACGCCGGCGAAAATATTGCCTGTCGTGCTGTGGACATACAAGAGTTGGTCAAGAAGAAGCCAACGTTCGAGGACGTTGAGGACGAAGAAGAAGATGACACCGTGGGGAATTACGATTCAGACTGATACACATGGCGAAGATGCTGACGCTGCTGCTGCGGATGATGATTACATTGCTTTTGTCGTATTTGCCTGTCAGAAGACGTTTTTTATCTACTATGTGAAATTGTGTTTGCTATGACAACTGAAACCTGATGAACATGTTGTTTAGTATTTTGCTGTGAGAACATCACTTGTTATGTATGCTGATTTGTGTTTGGTGATTGTATGACAACTAAAACATGATGACATTGTTCTTTAGTTGTACTCATATTTGGCTGTGAAACTTGAATTTGATGACATAGTTTGCTGTTGGACTGCAATTTGCTCGACGTCTTCGAATGAGAACAAAGCTGACCCGACAGGGCCTCTGCTATTTATTTATTTATATGAGCAAAAGGGGATACCCCCTGATTTCCGTTAATAGAAATCATTAGATGTTCAAAACACTACGCCCAGCGTGCTACACAGGTTTCATTCATTACTAGTTTTAGCAAAGTGCTCATGTCGTAGCCACTGAATACACCACGAGTGCTACATACACTGCAAATAAAGAGACAATCATCCTACAGAGCACATCGATTTTGCCCATTATCTTCACAAGCTCTTTCATCTCCTCATTGTTGTCAAGGTCGTTCAGCAGCTGTTGCTTGGCCATGATCAGAGGAACTGCATCTTTAACCTTCTGCTCTGCATCTTCCTCTTCTGCCATTCATTCAATTACTTGTCCAACACCCCAACCTGCTGGTATTGGGATTCCTCGGCTAACCAAATAATCAGCGTAGTTGCATTCCCCCACATTAGCAACTTCCCAGAAATACAAATCACATGAATCTTCCCTTTTTTGCACGAATCAAATTGGAAGATCATCAACCAAACTATTAAAAAAATCAGCAACTGAAAGCAGCAGAACAACACTTAAACATATTATTACCCCATGATTCGGGCATTTGTAGAAGACTCGGCCAGGGTTGCGGATTGTGGTTGAGACGCGATGGATGACTCTGCGTGATTTGCAGCAGTGGCACCACACCAACGGCAATGGGTTGCGATGAGCAATCGGCTGCGGTGCGCGTGCCGGCGGGGGTGTGATGAGACCCACAGGCGATGGTACGGGTGGCGACTTGGCGCATATCTGGTTGTTGCCTGCTGAAGAGCAGGTGGACGAGCAGCCATCGGACATGGTTGCTGCGGCCAGAGCTTCTGATGCTAGGCAGAGTAAGTAGAGAAGAGGAGAAGCGAACGTTGGATATGTCAGTTTCATTACTTGCAGAGTAGCATAGCACCATATATAGTAATAGTCTAGGTTTGGATTCGAACCAGCTACAAGAGGGACCTCCTTGTTTTGCGAAAAAAATTATTTCTCCACCTGACAGCTGGGACCCACCGGCTGTATCTTCTCACGGAAGGAAGTGCCTCCTTGTTTTGCGAAAAAAATTATTCATCCCGTTGACAGCTCGGACCCGTCAGATTTGGTGACTGACTTGTGGGCCTACTAAGCGGACGTGTACGCACGGCTTTGTCAACTTAATCAACAAATGATTCTAGCAGCTGGACCGTTGGATGTTAATCCAACAGTCGTGCTCCTTCTTCAACCTCTGTTCTTCCTCCTGTCTCCCGTGGGCGGCACCGCGGCTGTGCTGCCGCGCACCCGAACCAGTGAAGTTTCCCACTCCTCTCCATCTGCGACTCCACTGCCCCGTCTTCCCCATCTCCGGGTCGTTCCAGTCTGGGTGCGCTCGGCACGGTGTGGTCAACATGGTCAACAACCGAGAGTCATCGGAAGATGACTGTACGTGAGAGGCTGACAGTGGGGACGCACCACGCCCATGGACACATGCATGGAACGGAACGCGGCGAGGTCAACGTGGTCAAGGAACGACTTCCATCGGAAGTATACTGTACGTGGAGAGTCTCAGCTGGGTCCACGGCCGCAGCAAGTAAGTGCCTCCTTATTACGCGGAAAATAATGATTCCTCCAACTGACAGCAGGGACCCACTGGATGGGCCACCGTATTTTGCGATAAAAACGTTTGCCCCCTGACTGCTGGGACCCACCTGATGGGCCACCGTATTTCACGAAAAAAATGTTCCCCCCGCTGTCAGCTCGGACCCACCGGAAGTGCCTCCTTATTACGCACAAAAAATGAATACTCCCCCGGCTAGCTGGGACCCACCTTGGTGGGAGGCTGACTTGTGGGCCTACTAAGTTGACGAGGACGAAGGGCTTTGTCAACTTAGTCAATATGAACGATTCTAGCTCCAGCGACCGTACGATGTCCATCCAATGGCCGTAGTGCTTCTTCAACCTCTGGTCTTCTTGCTCCAGCCGCCCAAAGCAGCGCCGGTCGTGCCGCATGCTCCTGCCTCTCGTGGCCGGCTGTGCTACCGCGGAGGCCTCACCGCCCCTACTATTCCCACCGCTGGCCAGGCCCTGTGGCGACGGCAGCCTCACACCGTAGCTGAACCAGTGAACCCTCGTACTCCTCTCCGCGTGGGCTTCCACTGCCGCGTCTTCCCCGGCTCCGCGTCGTCCCCTTCCTAGGCCTCGCCGTCGTCCACCGCCGTGGTGCTCTCCGCGTGGCGTGGTCAACGTGGTCAAGGAACGATTTCCATCGGAAGAGTACTGTACGTGGAGAGGTTGACAGCTGGGTCCACGGCCACAGCCTAGTTTTTTGTGATTTGCCAAGTAAGTCGCTTTGTCAGGCCTGTTGGGCTGCAAATATTTCAAGACGAGGAGAGCTTTCATTCTGCTGGCCGAGAAAATGGCCCATCAGTAATGAGAAATGGGTTGTACATTTTTAAAACACATCAAACCGGCAATTAGTTTCAAATATCTTTTTTTTTCATTTCGAGATTTTAAATTACATTAATTTTTATGCATGGAGAATTTGTTGGATTTTATATTGATATACATTTATTTTTAAAATCAGTTTGAATGTGAGTCGAAATTTCGGGATTAAAAATAGTTCGGACCGCACGAAATATGCAAAATTTCAAATAATTTTTTAACCGTGGCCACAATATGGGCTGTAATGCTAACAAAAAGAATATGGGCTCCAAAAAAACCTTAATAATTAGCAAATGGGCTGTAAATTATTAGAAATAATGGCAGATGGGCTGTATGCTATTTTCCACAGATTTGAGGCTTTCCTAAAAAAAGGTTGACGCACAAGCAGTGACTGTTGGATGGCCATCCAATGGCCGTCGTGCTTCTTCAATCTCCGCTCTTCCTGCTCCAGCCGCTCAAACAAGCGCCGGCGGGACTGCCTGCTCCCTCCTCCCCGCGGCCGGCTCTGCTGCCGCGCAGGCCTCACCGCCCCACCGTACTCCCATCGCTGGCCTAGCCATCCCTCTACTCACCCACACCTGCTGTTATTCTCCGGCGACGGCAGACGAACCAGTAAACCCTCGTACAGTCATACTCCCCTCCGCACGGGAAACAACTGCCGAGTCTTCCCTGCCTCCGTGTCGTTCCCTTCCTAGGCCTCACCGTCGTCCACCGCCCTGGTGCTCTCGGCGCGGCCTGGTCAACGTGGTCAATGACCGACATGCATCTGAAGTGGACTGTACGTGGAGAGGCCGACAGCTGGGTCCACGGCCGCACGCAAGGAAATGCCACCTTATTACGCGCAAAATAATGATTCCTCCACCTGACATCAGGGACCCACCGAAAGGGCCTCTGTATTTCGTGAAAAAAACATTACCGCCGCTGATAGCTCGGACCCACCAGGTATATCTTCACACGCAAGGAAGTGCCTCCTTATTACGCACAAAAAAAATGAATACTCCCCCTATTAGCTGGGACCCAGTATAGTGGCAAGCTAACTTGTGGGCCTACTAAGTTGACAGGGACGAAGGGCTTTGTCAACTTAGTCAATATGCATGATTCTAGCTCCAGTGACCGTACGATGTCCATCCAACGGCCATAGTGCTTCTTCAACCTCTGGTCTTCTTGCTCCAGCCGCCAAAACCAGCGCCGGCCGTGCCTCGTGGTCCTGCCTCCCGTGGCCGGCTGCGATGCGGCGGAGGCCTCACCGCCCCCTACTACTCCTACCGCTGGCCAGGCCATCCCTCTACTAACCCACACCCCCTGTTATTCTGCGGCGACGGCAGCCTCACACCGCAGCGAACCAGTGAACCCTCGTACTCCTCTACGCGTGGGCATCCACTGCTGCGTCTTCCCCGGCTCCGCGTCGTCCCCTTCCTAGGCCTCGCCGTCGTCCACCGCCCTGGTGCTCTCGGCGCGGCGTGGTCAACATGGTGAAGGAACGGCTTCCATCGGACATGGACTGTACGTGGAGAGGCTGACAGCTGGGTCCACGGCCGCAGCAAGGAAGTGCCTCCTTATTACGTGCAAAATAATTATTCCTCCACCTGACAGCGGGGACCCACCGGACGGGCCACCGTATTTCATGAAAAAAAAGTTTGCCCCTGACTGCTGGGACCCACCAGCTACATCTTCGCACGCAAGGAAGTGCGTCCGGGCAAAAAAAAATGATTCGCCCCCTGACTGTTGGGACCCACCAGCTACATCTTCGCAGGCAAGGCAGTGCCTGACAGTCGGGACCCACCTGGTCAAAGCGTACGTAGCGTTGTCATTCTGGTTGTGAACGTGTACGTACATATATACTGGTGGATGTAGAGGCGCGCCTGTGTCGTAGTAGAGGCGCGTATGTGTCGTAGTAGAGGTGCGCACGTAGCAAGTACACGTACGTACAGCGGCCAGGGTGCAAGAAAGAAAATACGGCCACGTATGTGTACATACGGGCAGGGTCTCGAACTCCTACTCGCGCATACGTACGGCCAGGGCTCGTGTACATGGCTGGGTCGGAACGGAGAAACAGCTCGTCGTCGTGTTCATGGGGAGGCAACGGAATGCGTCATGTTCATGGGGAGGCAACGGAATGCGTCGTGTTCATGGGGAGGGGTGTGGCGTACCGCAAAATAGAGGAAACGGACCTCCTACGGTCGAAATGGGGGTCCTATTGATCGGGAGGAGTGTGGCATACCGCAAAACGGAGGAAACGGACCTCCTACGGTCGAAACGGGGGTCCTGTTGATCGGGAGGGGTGTGGCGTACCGCCAAAAGGAGGAA
>NC_057805.1:76570032-76623786 GCF_018294505.1 Triticum aestivum
GTTAGCAGCAGTAGCGAAGGAATCGCTCGATCGGGTTCAGTTAACAGCCATCGATCGTTCGCTTGGGTTCAGTAACGCATAGCCTGCAGTGCAATCGCTCGGGTTCAGTTAGAGCCCAACGCCTCGCTCGGGTTCAGTTAGAGCCAATGCCTTGCACACACGCGCGTACGTGTACGAGAGAAACGCGCATCGGTCGGCCCCGACCTCCCACCGTAACCGGGAACTCCCCGAAATTTTCCTCGCCCTCGCTTCTACCATGGTTTTTTCCGTCATGGATGGCCCAAAGAATGTCATGCAGCTGCGTCTCCGGCCCGCCCAGGACGAAAAGCCCATTTTCTGTCATGATTTTTTGTCATAGAAGTAGGAGCCCACCACATCTATGATGATACCGGGTTTTGTCACAATTATCGTCATAGAAGTGTCATATGTATGACAGGAAAAAAATTCGTTCGGCCCAAAATGTCACGGATGTGTCTTTTTTTTGTAGTGATTGCACCTTTCTTAGAATTTTATTATTGAATTCTCAGCTTTTTAGAAGAGAAAAATTCCTCACATTTTCAAAAGAAATTTCCTAGGAACTTGGTACAAGCTAAATATTAGATGTGTTTATATGATTCAAAATGTAGGGCTCTTAAAATTTACATGCATGTGGATGTGGGGCATTGTCAAATGTCCGGTCCAAGTGTCTAACCGTTCACATATAGATGCATTTATTCTTTGTTAGAGATCGTTAAGACTATAGAAAAATACTTTTCCTAAAAGAAAGCATAAGTCCATTTAAACTTAAGAAATACATGCAGACTAATATAGGGGTGCAGATCCCTATGCTTATTCAATGGTGAGATATAGGGCGGGTGAGCCCGCAAGTGTTTCTATCACTATTGCAGGATGCTGCTAACGCGACACTATGATCAGAGACCCTTCGACGAAACTGTGTGCGGTGCAATAATCGCAAACGATGGTGTGAAAAACCCGTCAAAAAGGTGCAAAATGTTTGCAATGGAGGATGCATCAAACACGGTTCAGATTTTAGTTGCGTGTGAGATGCAGGGCATACAGTTCAGTTCAATTAACTATTTACGATGATGAGGAACAAAAGAAACGGGCAGCCAGATAAAGGTGTGTGCGATATACAGCATACGGTTCACTAGGATGAACTGTGTGTGATGAGGCAACACAATGGAAACGGTTCAACTGAACAAGATGTGTGTGATACGCGGCAAACAGGTCCGTAATCAGAAATGTGTGCGAAGACCAATAATAACATAGACGATTGCTGCTAATAAGCCATGTGATTTGCTCTGTCTACAGAAGAATAACATGTCTAAGGACCTGATTCCATAAACAGATTGAACATCGAATTACATATGTGGCTAGTACACACATGACCTTTGCACACACGAAAGTACATTTCAAAATGCCTATGAAACTCAATAATGTATAAAAAGGCAAAACGAACCATGATTAATTTCATATTTTTAGGACGACGCTACTATATATAGTTGCATGCTGCCTCTGTAAAGTAAATCAAGGCGGGAAGAGACATCGTATGTCATTTCGCACACATAGGTGACAAGGTCCCTCTCGGAACCATGAGCCTTTCTGAGAGAAGCTCCGGTTTGTAAGAAGATTGTACCAAAACTTGTCCCAAATTGGACTATTTTTTACCACAACTTGTTGGTGCTATGACATAACACCATGCCAAGTTTCATGATTTTGAGGCGAGTTTTGGATTTACAGTCATTTTAAAACCAGGTTTCTCAATGTTTACTATCGAGTCGGCACCGCCCTGGATAGGCTTTTTCCTCCTTGGTCCCAAATGATAAATCCAAATCATTGACTACCATGCAGCTTTTCTTATTAAGAATTACAGCCCTTGGTGTGCAAGCTGAAAATAAGTTTGTGGGTGCTGGTGGGCACTAAAAACTTGCGGTTCTGTAATGAACAAAGATCTCAAGGATCCCACGTGAGTGATGTTCTTTGCCTACGTTGTGAATGCTTATAATATTTATGTCTTAATTAAAGAAATGGCAAGCCATTGGCCCAGTATGAAAGAAAATATGGGTCAAAGCCGAGTTGAAAAGGGCAACAATATCTAACTCCAGCTAACAAACAGTACAAAAGCACGAAGATTAATTGCTCATCAGGTTTAGACAAAATCCAAATTGAACAGGACAATGACATCTAACTCCACCAAAGTTTTCGGTAGTCACAATCAAATGGATCGGTCTGATCCATAAAATCAAGATCAATGGCCAGAAACTCTACTGGTCCATGATGACAAGCTGTTGTAAATAGAAGCCGAGCACGATTGGAAGCCCTTAGGTCCACATGAAACTTATTTTTATGTTGTTCAACACCTGCAGCCGTAAGAAATTTCTTGTTGAAAAACTTAATCCTCACGGACAATAGTGCCCTCACATTCAACATGAAGAATGTGACAAAGCTAGTGTTTGCATTGTTGGATGCATATCCTTCTAGAGTTACTGTCTTCAAATGAATGTCGTGAGATCTGAGAAAATCCCGGTGCTTCTTGAACCATCGATTGGTTATACCTTTTTCTCCATGTGTTAGTGCCTAAATAGAGATGAAGATTGAAAACAGTTAATGTCTAAAAAAGATTATGTTGAAAGAGTGATAGCTGAACGATTAATTATAGTACATTATATATGGGCTTTCAATGTGCGTGAAATCATCACCTTCATATACAAATTGTCCTGACATGGAAAGCATTGCAGCAAGGAGATAATGATGCTGAGATCAAAACACCACATAGTGATATATAAGGTCTTGACAGAATCCACCACCACCGATAGGATGGACAAGCGCTTCATTGAGCATAGAACATAATATTAGCACTGAAAGTGTACTCCAAGATGATACTTAACTTATGCGCACAAATGAAAAATGCAAATTACAAAAGTGTACGTGAATAATATATAGTACCTCAATAGGTGTGGAGGAACCACCATCTCGAACCATTCAAACCGATCACTAATTGCACCCAAGGTCTCTAGTTTAGGTGCAGAGACCACAGTTATTTGTGAAGGTTTATAACAACAATTAAGGAGCAACCTTTGAAGTGAAGGGGCGTCTTCGATGATGAGCTCCTGTCCTTCAAAATGAATTCCAATGCTTACAAGGGGAGATGACTTTATTTTGAGACAAGGGATATGGATTCCTATTCCAAAAACAAGCACCAAACGCTGTAGTGCAGGGCAGCTAGAGTGGATGATGCTGTGAAGTGAGGCCACTGACAGATCAACCAACACAAGCGCAAGTTTTTTCAGCACTGGCAGTCGAAGCATTTGTACCAGATAGTCTGCTAGATGGCACTGGGTCAAGGTGGTGGTGTGGGGAGAGGAGGAAAACCATGAGATGGGCATCGGTGGTGACGGCACAGATGTAGCTCTTGGTGGTAACCTATCGCTGTAATGGTAGAACTCAAGCTGCTAGAGTTTATCGAATTGACGGGATGTCAGCCAGGCGGCCACCATGCAGGGTATGTCCAGCAGGTAGCATGCCGGGATGCAGATGCGTTGAATGGAGGCCCCATGGGAGGAGATGATGGCTCCGGGGAGTTCAGAATCATCATCGACAAATAGCTGACAACAGTCGAGATTAAGAACCGCGGTGCACCACAGAGTGTGCCACCGAGATGCGAGGACTTGTGTGCGGCAACCATCCTTGGTGGGGAGAAGGGTGATGATCTCCCCAAGGATTCCGTTCGGGAGATCGCTGATGCGGTCCGCTAGAGATTCTATAGGTTCCTCAGGTCCAGGGGGCGCTTCTGGGTGCACAGCCGGGTCCAAGATCTACATCTGGCGGCGGCGCTGGTCGGAGCCTCATCTGTGTACATACCCATCTGAAAGAAAAAATGGCATAACATGTAGGAAATTCGAAATCAATTCTCAAGATCAGGAAGAAAAAAGGCACAAACATATATGTAGGTGACTAACCGGTTTTCCGTCGGAGTCGCAGATGTTGCCGGAGTTGCTGTTGACCTTCGGTTCCAGCTGGGGGGGGCACGACGGCACCAACGAATTCAAGGCCGTGCTGCTGCCCGCGTGAGACCTCGTCAGCGGCGACGGAAACCTCTGTGGCCATCTTGATGCGTTATGCGGGTGCTTCACCAGCCCCGGCGTCGCCACTCCCTCCGATGGTGCACTTCGGCGGCATCGTCATACACTCCGGAGTCTAGACGTCGGTGACCACTATGGACCGGGGGTGCGGCCGCCTATTATGGCCGGCGGCTCGGCGCGCAATTAATACGGACCATTGGGAGTGAGGCAGGATGCGGTCAAATGTTGTCTCGCCTCCCGGTGAGCCTGCGCGGCGGACGTCTGCCATTCCTACCATCATTTCACACAGCTACTCGCACGCCTTCCCGTCAATACACACACCTGCACGCACGCCTGATGTCTACTACGCAACCTTGTTTTTGTAGACGTTGTTGGGCCTCCAAGTGCAGAGGTTTGTATGACAGTAGCAAATTTCCCTCAAGTGGATGACCTAAGGTTTATCAATCCGTGGGAGGCGTAGGATGAAGATGGTCTCTCTCAAGCAACCCTGCAACCAAATAACAAAGAGTCTCTTGTGTCCCCAACACACCCAATACAATGGTAAATTGTATAGGTGCACTAGTTCGGCGAAGAGATGGTGATACAAGTGCAATATGGATGGTAGATATAGGTTTTTGTAATCTGAAAATATAAAAATAGCAAGGTAACTAATGAGAAAAGTGAGCACAAACGGTATTGCAATGCTTCGAAACAAGGCCTTGGGTTCATACTTTCACTAGTGCAAGTTCTCTCAACAATAATAACATAATTGGATCATATAACTATCCCTCAACATGCAACAAAGAGTCACTCCAAAGTAACTAATAGCGGAGAACAAACGAAGAGATTATGGTAGGGTACGACACCACCTCAAAGTTATCCTTTCTGATCGGTCTATTCAAGAGTCCGTAGTAAAATAACATGAAGCTATTCTTTCCGTTCGATCTATCATAGAGTTCGTACTAGAATAACACCTTAAGATACAAATCAACCAAAACCCTAATGTCACCTAGATACTCCAATGTCACCTCAAGTATCCGTGGGTATGATTATACGATATGCATCACACAATCTCAAATTCATCTATTCAACCAACACATAGAACTTCAAAGAGTGCCCCAAAGTTTCTACCGGAGAGTCAAGACGAAAACGTGTGCCAACCCCTATGCATAAGTTCACGAGGTAACGGAACCCGCAAGTTGATCACCAAAACATACATCAAGTGCATCACGTGATATCCCATTGTCACCACAGATACGCACATGCAAGACATACATCAAGTGTTCTCAAATCCTTAAAGACTCAATCCGATAAGATAACTTCAAAGGGAAAACTCAATCCATTACAAGAGAGTAGAGGGGGAGAAACATCATAAGATCCAACTATAATAGCAAAGCTCGCGATACATCAAGATCGTATCACCTCAAGAACATGAGAGAGAGAGAGATCAAACACATAGCTACTGGTACATACCCTCAGCCCCGAGGGTGAACTACTCCCTCCTCGTTATGGAGAGCGCCGAGATGATGAAGATGGCCACCGGTGAGGGATCGCCCCTCCGGCAGGGTGCCGGAACAGGGCCCCGATTGGTTTTTGGTGGCTCCAGAGGCTTGCAGCGGCGGAACTCCCGATCTATTCTGTTCCCTGATGGTTTTAGGGTATATGGATATATATAGGCGAAAGAAGTCGATAAGGGGAGCCACGAGGGGCCCACAAGGGTGGGGGCGCGCCCAGGGGGGCAGGCGCGCCTCCCTGCCTCGTGGCCACCTCGAAGCTTCCCCGACTTCAACTCCAAGTCTCCTGGATCACGTTCGTTCCAAAAATCACGCTCCCGAAGGTTTCATTCCGTTTGGACTCCGTTTGATATTCCTTTTCTGTGAAACATTGAAACCCCCGACTCGACCGTACACTAATCATACACGCAAATGTGTACGATCAAGATCAGGGACTCACGGGAAGATATCACAACACAACTCTAGACACAAAATGAAATAATACAAGCTCCATATTACAAGCCAGGGCCTCGAGGGCTCGAATACATAGCTCGATACATAAGTGAGTCAGCGGAAGCAGCAATATCTGAGTACATACATAAGTTAAACAAGTTTTGCCTCAAGAAGGGTAGCACAAACATCCACGATCGAAGAGGCAAGGCTTCCTGCCTGGGACCTCCTAACTACTCCTGGTCGTCGGCGGTCTCCACGTAGTAGTATGCACCCTCGGGGTGGTAGTAGTAGTCGACTGGGGTGGCATTTGGCTCCTGGGATCCACCGTCTAGTTGCGACAACCAGAAAGAAGAAAGAAGGGGAAAGGGGGAGCAAAGCAACCGTGAGTACTCATCCAAAGTACTCGCAAGCATCAGATCTATACTAAGTATGCATTGGTATCAAATGGAAGGGTTGTATCTATGGACTGAACTGCAGAATGCCATAATAGAGGGGAAGGCCTAGCCTATCGAAGACTAGCATCTTCAAGCAGCTCCAAGTGTCTTGCAGCATGTAGAAGAGTAAAGAATAGCAGTGTATAATTAACAAGCATGTTGTAGTATTAATGCCCAGAGATCCTTCCTCGACTCCCTGCGAGGAAGCAATCCCGGGGCCACATATCCATCACATATCAAGTATCCATTTCTAGTTGTATAAGATCAGGATACAAGTCTGAACGTCCATTACCGAGGACACGGTATTCGAATATATATCTTCCCTGCAGGGGTGCACCACGTTACCCAACACGCTCGATCACTCTGGCCGGACACACCTTTCTTGGGTCAATGCCCGGCCTCGGAAGATCAACACGTCACAGCCCTACCTAGGCTCAGCAGAGAGGTCCCCGCCGGTCTACATCCTAAGCACTCCGGGGTCTTGGGCCCATCGCCCGTTGCACTCCGGGTCGTTGTGTGCAGGGTGGATACCAGCACCGCCTCAGATGGCCAGCACGATCCGACCGTGCCACAATGCTGAACTGTATGTCTGACAAAGCTTCGGCTGATACCACGACGTCGAGGCCCATATCTATTCTCGCGTGGTGGTTAGTGCGTAAAGGCTAAAGGCCAATTCAGAACAAATACCCAAATCTATTAGTGCATTATTAAAAGAAGTGACCGCTGTCGGGACAAGTCCGGAGCTATCACCCCTCCTGGGTGATACCGCTATACAGCCAGCCGCCACCGTAACTCCTCGGGTTCTCTCCAGGCCCGCCCGACTTTCACCAATGTCTCAAGTAAAGTCAAGGTAACCGTGTGTCCAGACATCAAGGGGAAAACCCGAGGAATCACCCCCGGTGGATTCCACTCAGTGTAATCATCAAGGTGAATGTAAGAGGGACCACCCTCGAGGTTCACACTTGAGGTGTTGCACGACAGAGCCGTATAGGGAATGGTGAAAGAGGAAATCACCCTCAATGATCATGACCGAATAGCTACACTACAGAATTATCATCAGGAGTGCGTTATGAGGGATCACCCTCGGCACTCGATAGTAGCTCTACAGAGTCGAGCAACAAAAGGGGCGTGATGTGATGTGAGGTGTCGGGCTCTGGTCGTCGATCACGTTGATCGAGTCGCCGATGATGAAGCAGGGGCAACAAGGACAAGGTGGGGGTCACTGATGGATCACTAACCAACCTATACTAAGCAGTTTAGGATAAGCAGGTAGGTAACAATAGCAGGTACAAAAAGCAGGCTATGCATCAGAATAGGAGCAATCAATTACAGTAGCAAAATCTAATGCAAGCATGAGAGAATGGAATGGGCGATATCGGGATGATCAAAGGGGGGGCTTGCCTAGAAGCTCCGCTGAAAGGGAAGAAGGGTCACCGTCAACGTAGTCGATCATAGGGGCATCAGCAGCGGTCTCGGGGTGTACCGGAGAGAAGAGGGGGAAGAAACAGTAAATATAATGCAAACAGATGCAACACAGATGCATGACGGGGGTAACACGCGGGACTAGGGGTGTTCTAACGCGGTGCTACACGATACCGGCGAAGGGGGATAACATCCGGGAAAGTTAGGCATTTTTGGACAGATGAATCAGAGGGGAAATGTTGCATGTTTGCTATGCTAGGTGCATGTGGCGGATGAACGGACCACGTATTTGGATTCGTCTCGTCATTCTGAGCAACTTTCATGTATAAAACTTTTTCATCCGAGTTATGGATTATTTTCTATGATTTTTCAAAGATTTAAACAATATTCTGAAATTATTACTAATTCGAAAATTAATAACAAATTGCTACGGGTACCCAACTCTGCGTACACAGAAGTGTACCAGAGGCTGACAGGTGGACCAGGGGGTCCCAGTTGACCAGTTAATGTTTGACTGGTCAACAAGGGGGTGGGGCCCCAGTCATTGACATATCTAGCTAATTACAGATTAGTTAGTTAATTAGCAGGTTAAGTTAATTAAACAAACTTTAATTAAGTTAATTAATTTATATATTTATTATTTTTTATCTTTTTTGTTTTTCTATTAACAGAAAAGGGCGTGGGGCCCATAGGCCAGTGGTCGAGGGCCATAGCGGGCGGGCGTTATCGGGCAGGGCCTGGGCGTGGGCGCCCGGCTAATCGGGGGGGAGCCCCGGTAGCGCAGGCGCGGGCGATGGGCGCTAGAGCGCGTGGCTAGGGGGGTGCAATGGGCAGCACCGGCGGAGGGCGGCACGGTGGTGCGCGCGTGGTAGGCGAGCGGGGCAGGAAGCGGCGCTGGGCGGCGGGGCGGGTCGGACGAGCAGGGGAGGCGCGGCTGCGGGGCGGGACGAATGGTGTGCGAGGCCACCTTGGGCGGGCGACGCGAGCGGCTGGAGCGGGCGGCGAGGCGCAGCAGCGGCAGCAGGTATGGGACCGCGGCGGCGCGGCATAAGGAGCAGCTGCAGCGCTGCAAGAGCAGTAGTAGGGGCCGCGGGCGCGCAGGTTACAGGGGGGCTACGGCTGCTGTGAGCCCGAGCTCGGGCAGCAGAGCAGCTGGGTGGAGCTCGTGCGGCTGGGCGCGCGTGAGGTGTAGTCAGGGCGGCAAGCGCGCGCAGGCGGGCGGCACAGCGGGCAGCGGCAAGCAGCAGGAAGAACGGCGAGGCGACGGGCGGGCGCGTGGCCATGGGCGGTAGTAGCCGCGGCAACTTGAACTGAAGAAACAACAAGAAGTGGCACGGGGCAGGGAGCGAGGCAGGCAAGCTTCGGAATCCGCCGTCCGACAACTAATTGGTGCGCTGCGCCTACTAATCGAACGAGCGCGAAGAGGAGCGGCCAATCGTGGCTGTAGTTCATCCATCGACGGCCGAAAACGGCAGCGGCAATGACGTCCAGCGGCGACCGGAGCAATAGCAAAGACGACGCTTGATGGCGGCATGGAATTTATGTGAGGAGAGTGGATTCATTCGGTTGCTCACCGCTAGGCACAAGGAAGGCCGGTGGAAGCTTAGGAGCTGCAGGGGGTGGTGGATCGTCGAGGTTGACGGCGGTGACCGAAGGCAAGGGACGAGCTCGACCCCGACGATGGAGGGGCTCCAAGCTCGAACTTGCAGACGGGGAGGAAGTAGCAGGCGCTGACGGTGCGGGTGAACACGGTCCTAGGGCGCGGGGAGGTCGAAGAGGGCGTGGTCGAGGGCATCCATGGCGACGATGGCGACGGTTGCGTGCTGTGGGGAGGAGAGGGAGAGGGAGGGGCGCGCTAGGGTTTCGGCCCGGGGAAGATATAGGCGAGGGGGAAGCGGTGGATGGGCGCCACGGCATCGCCCGGTGCCGTGGCGGCAATCGCCGGTGTCCACCGTAACGTGAACAGGGGAGATGGGGAGGCAGCGTGCGTCTGGGCCAGCCTCCTAGGTAGATGGGCCTTGAGGCCCAGGTAGGGGGGTTTGTTTTATTTCTTTTGTTTTGCATTTTAATTATCTTTTAACTTTTCTGTTTTATTTATTTTATTTAAGTTTCACATTATTTTGGTTTAGTTAAAACACAAAAGTAGTTTCTAAATTAGTACTACCACTTATACCTCTTCCACAAAAAGTTTCACTCTTAAATAAAATAGTTTAGCATTTTTAAAATTATAAAAGGCATCCAATTAATTGTTTTAGCTACTGTTTTAATCATTTTGAGCACTTCAACATTTTACAACATTTTGGTTTCTTCACCAACAATATTTACCAATTATTTGCCATAGCTTGCACATTTTAGTTTTGATATTTGAAAACTTTTATTCTTGACTTTACCTTTTAAATTTGAATTTGAATCGTTTTCGAATCCACGGGAGTTTAACAACAGTAATCATGGTGACGTGGCATCATTAGCAGAGGATTACTGTAGCATAATTATCCGGGCGTTATACAGAGGGAGAACCTCTCCCCATATAGGGGGGAGGCCATGGAGGAGGAAGCACAAGGGGGAGAACCTCTCGTCCTCTCTCTCGGTGGCGCCGGAGTGCCATCAGGAGGGGAATCATCGCCGCGGTGATCGTCTTCATGAACATCACCATCCTCATCTATTTTACGCGGTCCACTCTCCCGCACCCCGCTGTAATCCCTACTTGAACATGGTGCTTTATGCCACATATTATGATCCAATGATGTGTTGCCATCCTATGATGTTTTGAGTAGATATCCTTTGTCTTTGGATTGATTGATGATCTAGATTGGTATGAGTTGTATGTTTTATTTTGGAGCTGTCCTATGGTGCCCTCCGTGTCGCGCAAGCGTGAGGGATTCCTGCTGTAGGGTGTTGCAATAAGTTCATGATTCGCTTATAGTGGGTTGGTGAGTGACTGAAACACAAACCCGAGTAAGGGGGTTATTGCGTATGGGAATAAAGGGGACTTGATGCTTTAATGCTATGGTTGGGTTTTACCTTAATGATCTTTAGTAGTTGCATATGCTTGCTAGAGTTCCAACCATAAGTGCATATGATCCAAGAAGAGAAAGTATGTTAGCTTATGCCTCTCCCTCGTATGAAATTGCAATGATGACTATCGGTCTTGTTAACAATTGCCTAGGAAAATTCCGCACACCGATCCATCATTATTCCACACTCGCTATTTATAATATTTAGTAGTATATTCTAACTTTATGATAACAGCAACTACTTTTATATTTTAGCTCTTCGATATCATGCGAAGTTATCCTCTTCATACCCACAACGCAGTTTTATTTCTCGTTTCTAGTTGGAAGCAAACGTTCGGTGTACGTAGAGTCGTATCAGTGGCAGATAGGACTTGAGAGAATACTGATCTTACCTTATAGCTCCTTGTGGGTTCGCCACTCCATATTTATCACTTCCACCTTTGGGAATTGCTACGATGATTCCCTGCACTTGGGGATAATCAAGCTCTTTTCTGGCGCCGTTGCCGGGGAGCAATAGCGTGGGGTTGATATTCTCGTGTGTGCTTGTTTGCTTTCTTCACTAAGTAGATTTTTTCCCCTTTTTGTTTCTGTTTATTTGTGGGTAAAACATACAAATTTTTTTGAAAGTATGAAAATACAAATTTTTTTACTTGCCTTTCATCCCTAAAAAGTTTTCCAAAAAGAGAAGTGATTGGAAAGTTATGCATTGAAGAAGTGAGGGTCGACCTTGAGCACTTGTGTTCATGCTCACGAAAACAATGTATAATTTTTCATGGAAGTATCTCTGTAAATAATTATCCCCTTGTATATATCCATTGTATTATAAAAATAATGTGCCAAGCTTTGGTTTTAGGATGATTAGATTGCTTGTTTACTATGTGCAGAACAAAAACAGAAACTTTGGCTGTAGCGCGTGATTTTACATTTTTTACTGGAAAGTAGAATGGGTCTGAAACTTTTTGCACATTACTTCTGTACAATTTGTTCAAATTTTCAAATTTATTTGATAATTGTTTAAGTTACAGAAGTATACTAAACTTCCAGATTACTACATACTGTCCTGTTTTTGACAGATTCTGTTTTTCGCGTGTTGTTTGCTTATTTTGATGAATCTATGGCTAGTAACGGAGCTTATGAACCATAGATAAGTTGGAATACAGTAGGTTTAACACCAATATAAATAAAGAATAATTTTTCAACAGTACCTAAAGGTAGTGATTTGCTTTATTATACTAACGGATCTCACAAAGTTTTTGTTAAAAGTTTTGTGTGGATGAAGTGTTCGAAGATCGAGGAGCTATCAATTTGAGAAGAATAAAGAGAGGAAAGAGTTCAAGCTTGGGGATTCCCAAGTCACCCCAAGTAAATATTCCAAGTATACTCAAGCATCTAAGCTTGGGGATGCCCCGGTTGGCGTCCCATCTTTCTTCTTCAACAATTATCGGTATACCTCGTTTTTTGTTTTGTTCACATGATTTGTGTCCTTTGTGTTTTTTTATTTAAGAACCATGCTAGTATGAGATTTCCCTTCATAAATTTATAGAATTATTCATGTGCTTCACTTATATATTTTGAGTATGACCTTATAGAATGCTCTTTGTGCTTCACTTATATCTTTTGAGTATGACCTTATAGAATGCTCTTTGTGCTTCACTTAAATCTTTTGAGTATGGTTTTATAGAATGCTTCGTATGCTTCACTTATATATTTTGAGCTTGGATATTGGTTAGTCAATATTAGTTGTAGAATTCTCCATGAACTTCACTTATACCTTTTGGAGTATGAATAATACTATCATCTAAAGCGGGTTTGGAAGAGTGTCAACATTAGGAATTAGTGATCCCACTATTCCGAATGAGAAGAATTTTCCTTATGTGGAGAGTAGAAAACTTCTATGCTTGTAGATCATGAAAAGAATGCTTTTTGTGATGGTTATATTGTTGATTCACTCATGATGCTACTGAAAATTATTATGAGGAGGAATATATGCTTGTAGGAGTAGCAATAATACTAAGTTTCCTCTCTATGTGCTTAAAGTTTTGAAGTTATACTTGTTTTGCCTTCCTATGCTAGTTGATTCTTGTTCCTATAAATTATGTGCTCACAAAATCCCTAGGCATAGGAAGTGGTTTAAATTTAAATATGCTAGTCATATTCTTCATGATGTTCTCTTTATGTTTCAATTCTTATCTTTTATGTGAGCATCATTGAAATCATCATGCCTAGCTAAAAGGCATTAAAGAAAAGCGCTTGTTGGGAGACAACCCAATATTTACCCTTACTGTTTTTGTGTGTTTACATGATTAAGCTACTGTAGTAATCATGTTTCATAGCTTTTATTCAATAAAGTGCCAAGTAAGACCTTTGGGAAGACTTGGGTAAAAACAGAAACTTTGCGCTCACAGGATTACCTACCATTTTTTACAGAAGAGTGCTTTTGAGTTGATTATTTTTGCAGAAGATTAATAGACAAATCCCTCACGTCCACCAATTTATTTCATAATTTTTGGAGTAGCAGAAGTATGGTTGCTGTTCAGATCATTACAGACTGTTCTATTTCTGACAGATTCTGTTTTCATTGCATAGTTTGCTTGTTTTCTAGTTTCTATAGATTATATTTCTCAATATAAATTGTAGAAATGGTATGGTATAGTAGGCATTGTGTGAGAACAATTATGAACCTTGTCTTTGACAGTACCAAAGTGAATGGTTTACTCTTTATCATACTAACGTATCTCACAAAGTTCCGTTAAGTTTTGTGTGATTGAAGTTTTCAAGCTTTGAGTGAGATATCGATATGAGGAGAATAAGGAGTGGAAAGACCCTAAGATTGGGGATGCCCAAGGCACCCCAAGGTAATATTCAAGGAAGACTCAAGCGCCTAAGCTTGGGGATGCCCCGGAAGGCATCCCCTCTTTCGTCTTCAAAACTATCGGTATACCTTACTCGGAGCTATATTTTTATTCATCACATGATATGTGTTTTGCTTGGAGCGTATTTTCAATTTTACTTGCTGTTTGAATAAAATCATTGGATCTGAAATATTGAATGAAAAAGAATCCTCCCACGGCTAGTTAATTATTTGACTACTTAGTGTTCTTCACTTATACCTTTCGGAGTAGTTTGTCATCTAGTCACGTGCTTCACGTATATCCTATGAGTAAATGGTTGAATGAATTGAATATCATAAATCTGAATTTATATACGTTTCATATGCTTACATCATGGGGAGTAATGACTTCACACATAATAAGTATAGGTAGTAAACTTATTGAAAGTTAGCAAACGCAGAATTGGTCACTTGAACAATTCATGAAAGAATATTGAAGGAAGAGAGATTTCACATATAAATATACTATCTTGGACATCTTTTGTAATTGTGAGCACTCATTAAAATATGACATGCTAAAAGGTTGATGTTGGACAAGGTAGACAACTTAATGGGTTATGTTTTCCTATATCTGAAACGTTATATTGTCTTGGATCATCAAACATGTTGGGCTTGACTTTCCCTCTCATGCTAGCCAAATTCTTTGCACCAAGTAGAAATACTAATTGTGCTTCCAAACATCCCTTAAACCAGTTTTGCCATGAGAGTCCATCATACCTACCTAAGGATTGAGTAAGATCCTTCAAGTAAGTTTTCATCGGTGCATGCAATAAAAATTGCTCCTTAAATATGTATTGTCGCGTGGTAGGTGCGACATATGCCAACGGGTGGCTTATCATTGTGGGAGCCAATAAGACGTCGCCGGTGCCTGGAAACGGGATGAGGCGAAGACATGCACGCCGGCGAATCTTACCAAGGTTCCGGGCTCTCCGTGGAGATAATACCCCTAGTCCTGCTCTGCGGGGTCTCCGCATGATCACTAGATCGAAATGAGTAGCTACAAACGCTCCTTCAGCAGTCGGGCTAGAGGGAGAAGAAAGGCAAGGCTAGCTCTCCTTTTCTCTCTCTAAGTGGTGTGTGTAATTCTATGAGACCAACCCTTTGCATGGGTGCCCCGGGGGGTTTATATAGGCCTACCCCCCGGGGGTACAATAGTAATCCGGCTGGGCGCGGGTCCCAGCCGTCAGTGTCCGTGTTCGCCGGCTTCTCCGCCGGCCATTGGGGCCCGCCGACTGGTGGGTCCCGCCGGCTGCCGGCTTCTTGGTCGACAGGCCGGCCCCACCGCTTGGGGGTCTTGTCGGCGGCGGGTTACTGTTGCCTCGCCCCTGATGACGAGGGCTTTGTCGAGGTAAGCATGGCTACAGCGCAGCCGCCTTGCGAGCTCTCACTGTAGCCTTACCTGGTCTTGTCTCCTTAATGTGGCACATGCTTCGAGGTAGGGAGGTAGCCGGCTCCTAGGGGCCGGCTACGCCCCTGGACGACTATGGGAGGCCGGGCCGCCTTCGAGCGTCTCTCTGGCTAAAGGGGCCCGCCGCCCACGGGCCGTACTGGCGTCTGTCGTGGATGACGTTGAGGCTAACATGGCTACAGTGCCGTGCCGGATGGGAGATGGCTGACCTGTACGGCGTCCTGTGGCCATGCCTGCTTCGGGATTCGGGGGTAGTGGACCGTACCGCGACCACGCCCCGTCTTATCACCGTTATGTGGACACGGTCTTGGTGGGTGCGGTCTTGGCCGGCTTCTGGGAGTCGGCGCTCTTCATGGCCGGCTTCGGGGAGTCGGTCCCCTTGGGGCTGGCTTCCTGGAGTCGGCCACGTCGTAGCTTTCTTGGGGAAGGTTTCTGAGACTGGGTCGCCTTCTGGGAGTCGGCCCTGGGGATAGCCGCCGGGGGAAGGCGGCCCTATGCTTTGTATGCTTGAAGGCTTAAATGGCCTGATAATTTCTTGAAGAGCCAGAGGGAGTCGGTTAGGCTACCCGTGGCCATTTACTCTGACAGTAGTCCCCGAAGCTGATTAGGCTTCGAGGTTGCGTGGAAGTCGAGAAGTTCGGTCAGCATCCTATCTTGACGAGCCGGCAGCTGGGAGCCGGCTTCGGCTGGGCACGCCGTCTTTGGCGAAATTTTTTGAAGTCGGAGGGCGGGAGTCTGCTGGCGCGCACACCGGGCTGCGGGCCGGCCACTCGCCGCCTGCGAACCACGTGGCATCCCGTGGTTGAAAAGCCTGCTAGTCCACGCGCGCGACGAGACGTCGCCGCAGGTCGGGGGCCCACCACTCCTACGCCCGGGCCCAGGCGTGGATTCTCTGCGACCCAAAGCCGCCTGCACGTCTTCCTGCGGCGGTTTCGGCAAGCCTTTAGGGCGCAGTAATCGCGGGTCGTGGAGGGAGTGGGTGCAGTTAATCCCACGTCCCACCCCACGCCTCGCCTCCTCGGCTTTGCCGTACGAAGCTATAAGTAGGGGGAGGGGGGAAGCGGCAGGCGCTCGCACGCCCCTCTCCTCTCCGCCATCTTCTTCCTTCTGCTCTTCCTCACAACAGCGTCTCGCCGCCGCACCGTTCCACCACTCTTTTCCCCGCCGCCGCGCTCATTCTCGCCAGCCTTAAGCCGCGATGAAGTACGGCGGGGACTGGGACGGCTCCAACGTCCATGAGGATCACGTCGAGTTCCTCCGCAAGACGCGGCGGCTGCCCGGCGCAGACAAGGTGCGGGTCCGTCTTGCGCCGGAGAAGGAGATCACGCCGGAGACGGAGGAAGGCGAGCGGGTGGTCTTCCGCTCGCATTTCTTGCGCGGCATCGGCCTGCCGGCGAGCGCCTTCTTCCGCTCCTTTCTTGAATTCTACCAACTCCAGCCGCACCACCTCACCCCGAACACGGTGGTGCTGCTGTTCGCCTTCGTCACCTTGTGCGAAGGATACCTCGGCGTCCTCCCCACCCTCGAGCTCTGGGGGGAGTTCTTCCAGTCCAAGCTAGGCACGCGTATGCAGGGCGTGCCGGCTCAGAGTGGCGCCTTCATCGCGATGCGGAGGGTGACAGCCGACAACCCCTTCCCCGTCATCACGCTGATCCAGTCGGTGAAGCTCTGGCAGAAGTCATACTTCTATGTGAAGAACGTCGCCCCGCAAGGCGACTACGTCAATTTGGCGCCTTATGAAGCCGGCCCGCCGGCGGGCAGGCGGCCCCAGTGGTCCTATCGGGCCGTGACGCTGACGCCGGCTGGAGCCGCGGCTGTCGCCCGACTGCGGGTGATGATCCAGTCGGAGGGCCTATCGGGGCCCGACCTGTTGGCCGCCTTCGTCACGCGCCGGGTGCTTCCGCTCCAGAGCCACCCTCATCTGATTAGTCAGATGAGCGGCCAGCTCGATCCGAGTCGGATGTGCACCAAAGACATGCCGCACGATGAAGTGGACCACATGGTGAACTACCTTGCGAACTGCAAGCTCTCCGCAGAGTGGCAGTTTGGCAAGGAGCCATATTGCCGAGCTCACCCGCCGCCCACGGTATGTTCTCTTTTTCCCTTTCTCCTCTCTCAGTTTTGTCGCCAAGTTCCTTTTGGCCGACTCTGACTAGTCGGCTTGTCTCGACAGAGCCCTCTTCTTCGGCCTGCAAGCGGGTCGGACGCGGAGCGCCGATTCGTCCCCGACCGGGTTGAGCACGATCTGGAGGACCCCGACTTTGGGGCGGCCGCCATGGATGACAACACCGAGGCGGGCGGTGGCCAAGCTGGCGGCGAGGCAGGCGGCTCCGGGCTTGGAGTCAGCTTCGACGACTGGCCGGATGATGACGAGGCGGAAGTCGTCCCACGCCGCCAGCCGGCGCCGGGCCACGGCGCGGGTTCCTCCGCCGCGCCGCCTGCTCGGGGCGGCGGGCAAAAGCGTCGTGCCGCACCGGGCTTGTTCGGCAGTCGGCCGAAGAAGCCCAGAGGCGGGGCAGCGGCGACCAGGCGGGAGGAGGCGGCCGTGAAGGCGGCCCGCTTCCGCAAGGCGGTGAAGCAGCCACAGACGGTGTCGGCGTAACTATATACTCCTTCGTGTATTCTTTTTTCTTTTCTTTGGTAGTTCCTGCATCCTTGTCCTTTCTCAAAAAACCAGGGCTCCATTGCCGCTCGAGCGGGTTGCTGCCGCCTCCGTCGTTGGGTCGCCGGGAGGATCCGGGAGCACCACTCGCCGCGTGGACCCCCGTGCCGATCTTCAGGCGGCGACGGAGCGGAACGCGCGGGAGGCGCGGGAGGAGCGGGAGGCGCGGGAGGCAGAGGCATTGAGGGCGGCCGCCGCCAACGCGGCGCAGGAGGAGGAGGCGGCGAAGGCGCGCGCCGACACCGCGGCCAAGGCCCAAGCGGAGGCTGCGGCTGCGGCGATGGCAGAGGGGGCCTTGCTGGTCACCCCACTGCGCGTCACGGCGCCTGGGGCCCCAGAGCCCTCGCCAGAAGAAGCCGGCGGTGACCAGCCGGGGCTGGAGAAGGAGGACGACATCGTCGTCCAAGAGAGGGTGGCGGCACCGGCCCCGCCGACTGGGGCGACTCAAGGTGGCCGGCCTAACCTGCCGCCTCTGCAATCGGCCGGGGGCGAGCCGGCCGCGAGGACTGATCTGGTGGTCCAGACGCCGTTGCGCCAGCGCGCGGGGAAGGCTGCATCAGAGCCGCAGAAGGCAGCATCAGAGCCGCAGCCGGCCGCGGGCTCCAGCTCGTCGGCCCAGGATATGGAGGCGGCTAGCGCCAGCTCGGGGTGGACGCCGGGCGGAGGGACAGCCGTGATGAATGTGGCCGCGCAGGACGTCCGCTCAGGAAGTACAACGACGAGTTCCTTGTGATGCGGGCGGCCATCCGGGTTAGTCTTCTTGTCTTTACTTTTTTGATCTTGGTTTCTTCCGTGGGGGCGCGTCAGCGCACCCACTGGGTGTAGTCCCCGAGTTCCGAGTCGGCTGCTGAGCAGGCGGCTTGGAACTTTCTAGTGGATCTTGTTTTGCTATTCTTGCTCTTATTTCGCTCTTCTGCCTGACTTGCAGGACTACCACAACCTCAGCGCGGCTGCCTTCAACTCCCAGGCTCGGGAGCTGACCCAGAAGACTGCTGACCTATCTGAGAGCCGGGGTAAGTGCTTCGTCTTTTATCTCACGTGGGGGCGCGTCATGTAACACCCCAAAAATTTGACCTTATTTTATTAATTAAAATTTTGCCCGAAAATTAAATTTTTTATTTTTTTTGGATTTCTCCTTTGATTTCGGAATCCCTCTTCTCTTTAATATTGTGGCTTTTTACCTCTAGTGGAAACTTTTCAAAAGTATTATTGGACTTGTATGCTCTCTCAATAAAACAATTCTTTATCAGTGGATTTATTTGCATAATTGTTTTTCCTGAGCTTTATACTTTTAAAATGATCTTTCATAAATTTGGAGCCACTTTTGCACTGCAACCATTTGATAAATGCTTTTAAAATTTTCACCAAAATTTGGGGATGTCATGTGAGGTTCCCACATCACTTTTATGCAAAAATATCTTTTGGTTATTGGAGATTTTGAGCTCTACATCAATTCTTCAATCTGGTCCAGTAGGCATTTTTGCACTACAACCTATTTAGATATTCTTCTAAAAATTCTTCCAAGTGTTTGGGGATGTCAGGAGATGCATATAATTCAACTTCATGCAAAAACCCAGTGTTGTTCTTTGAAAAATTTGAATGAATCATCCTCATCTTCATTCTGCTCCAGTTTGGTGATTTGTACTGCAACCCTATTTTATTTTGCCCTAGTGCCCTTGAGCTTTTTCCTACTTATAGTCCTCCCTACCAAAACCTTAAGTCCAGGAGATTGGACCCATTGGAGTATTTTTAGTGCATGCAATGTTAGCCTTTAGTTTCTGCCCAAAACTGGTTTTCTCAAAAACTTGCACTAACAAATTTCTGTTTTTGCCAAACTAACCTTGCCACTTTCTTTAGCTCCTAAAGAGACTAGGATCTGGAGATTTTGGCCACCCCAAGAGTTGCCTAGATGCCCATGGCATTCTGTCGAACACCCTGTGTGCAGGAACAGTTTTGGCATGATTTCTAGTTTGCATTGTGAGCTTGAGCCCCTGACCCATCCAGCATGTCCACTAACCTCCTAGCTATCCCTAACCCTGGCCTGTTAGCTACCAGCCTCACCCAAGCTCTCTAGCACGCGCTGGCATTTCGTCGAGCACCTGGTGTGCGTGCTCTGGCCGCGGCCAGAGCGCGCGTTTTGCACGTGCATGCGCACGGGTCGCCGCGTCGCACCCCGGCCCTTGCTCACCTGCAGAGCCGCGCACTACCCTCGCCCACTCACCAGTACCCTCCAAGCCGCACTGGCGCCCTACAGCGCCGCCGTCAGAGCTCCCTTGGCGGCACTCCGGCGTCGGCAGCGGGCTCTGCCATGGACGGCGCCGCCCAAGCCACCCGCGCGCGCCAGCTGCCCCCTGGGAACAACCCGAGCTTATCCGCAAGCCGTCGGCATGCGCTCAACACCGCCACGTAGCCCTGCAACCACAGTACAGCGGTCGCCGGCGATCCTATCCACGGCCGCCGCGGGACCGACCTCGAGCGCCTATATAAGGTGACCCCGAGCTCAACCGAGCACGCAGGCAACCCCAGGCCACCCCCATAGTACTCCCGCAGCCAGCAATCGACAGGGAGGGGCCTTCTTCCTCGTCTCCGGCCAGTTCGGCCGCCGCCGAGCTCCGGTGCAATACGTCGCAGCCAGGCCCTCCCCCGCCCATCCAACGCCACCAACCGTCTCCCCATAGTCTTGCGGAGCTGCCTAGCGCCTCAGCCTCGACCAAGGACCACCATAGCCCGAAGCTCACTTTGCTCCCGAACCACCGTCCGCCGCGGAGCTCGCCGCCGGTGACCTCCTCCGTCCCCACCTGCCTAGCGCCCACCGGGAAGACCGCCCCGGTCTGGCGGATCCATCCCTGCCCTCGGGGCCCCGTGGGGAGCTGCCGTTCGTCGACGGCGATCGCCGGAGTCCCTCCACCGTTCGGGCAGAGAGAGAGGAGGGAGGGAAGACCAGTCAAACCTGACCAGTGGGCCCCCTGGACCCACTGTCAGTGACCCGCTCGCCCGTCCACTGGTTAAGTGATGGCGCAAAATCCCGAGTACGTCTCCTCTGCTTCGAAAGCGTAGTCTCCCCCTAAGCGTTTTCTTTTTCTGATTTTATTAAAACAAAACTTTGACTAATCTTTGACTGGCTATATCTTTTAAAATAAAACTCCAAATGAGTTGATTCTTTTTCCTACCTCTCTCAAATTTCATCTAGTTTATTTTAAGATTTATTTCAAAAATATTTGGGACAACTTTTTGTACTGTTTTTGAAATGTGTGTTATTTGATTATTTCTCTAAATAGGATTTTGGAGAATAGGCAACCTTCAAAAAGTGCACCCCCACATGCATACACTTGAAGGCAAGCATTCTGAACCCTGGCATAATATTTTTGGATGTTGTTGATACGGTTACAACATCACCTTGACTTGGAGCATACGCTATTTTATGCGACGGTAAGATCATACGCATAAGTGCAAAATGGAGATTTCTTTGCTGTTATAAATGGATATGCTGGTGATAGTGATCATCCTCGTAAGCTTCTCATGCATGCCGGAAGGAAATCGGGAAAGTCACGGTCTTGGGTAGACGCGAGCTAGTCCCTAGTTCCTCGTTGAGACAAGAATGTCCGGTAAGGCATGGTGAGGCTTGATGAGTGGTGAGCTTACCTGTTAATGGAAATATTTTGTTATGCTATTCATGCAGAGAATACCTGAACCTCCTGAGTCGGCCGTAGATCGAGTCTTCTCCAGTAACCCCCATACTTGCTTCGTACTACCACTTGTCCCTGCCTTAGGTAGGGTACGGTTCAGTAAGTTGTCAACCCCTTTCTAGCACACACCGTACAGAGAGGCCGTGATGAGGGTCCCATGGCCATGGATTAAAGCCAGTCATCCGGTCCGGGGGCATGGGTGTTTCGGTTGTAGCCGAAGGGGTAGCTCCCCTAGTTTGCGCGCGGTATAAATTTTGTGATCCCATGCTACGTCGAGGTTGTAGCCTCCCCACTTAGTGTTTCGCTTGACAGGTGTCGTGGGTGATTCCAGACACCGGTAAGTTAAGCTGGTGTGTGCAGGTCAGGCGTGTTTTCAATTAAAAGACCGTAGACGGAATTAGTCCCGATGGACTAAAGAAATCCGTTACCCGTGGGTAAAGAGTACACCCTCTGCAGAGATTATACATCTATTCGAATAGCCGTGTCCATGGTTAAGGACTACAGTCTGGGATGGGTCAAGTGTCGGTCTTAGTGTCGGTCTTCGGAGGAAAAACTGTTAAACCAGAACTTGGATCATGACTTGTGACTTGTGACGATTATGATTACTATTATTGTGGACTAACCATTTACTTTATTTGGATTATTGAGTATCCTTGGGACGGTTCTACCTCCTGGATATTCACTGTGATTATCCCTTATAAGCCCTTTATGTGGTGTCGCATAGACGCCCGACTGTGGCATGCTTGTTATTTCTTTTATTTATAAGCCCTTTATGTGGTGTCGCATAGACGCCCGACTGTGGCATGCTTGTTATTTCTTTTATTTATAAGCCCTTTATGTGGTGTCGCATAGACGCCCGACTGTGGCATGCTTGTTATTTCTTTTATTTTTAAGCCCTTTATGTGGTGTCGCATAGACGCCCGACTGTGGCATGTTTGTTATTTCTTTTATTTATAAGCCCTTTATGTGGTGTCGCTCAGACGCCCGACTGAGGCATGATTTATTTTACCTCCCTTTTCGAGGAGTCATTTCAGACACTCGATCACTACACTCTATTTTCCTATATTGCATATTCATATTCTACCCGCATGCGTACATCATGGATTCCGTATATTTCGTGACAGACGTTATGATCATTGAATATTTTGGAGCACATTTTGATATATTATACCCGTGTTCTTGATGTTTGCGAGTACATTCAAAAGTACTCACTGGCTTGTCCCTGGCTATTGTCTTGGCCAGATTTCTTGCGTGGAGAAGAGCGTTACGACGACAGCCCCGGAACCTGTGCAGTGTTGGCAGCAGCCTCGCGAAGATAGGAGTTATCCTGGTCAGCTGTTCTTGTGGGAAATGGAGTCCCATAGACGCAGGTGAACCACAAACCGCTTCCGCCATCAACCACTAGAAACCAAGTGTTGTACTCATAGGCCACTATGGTCTTGTACTTCATATTTTGTGCTTTTCTTGGAGTTCTTGTATCGAGTTGGTGCCTCATCAGCTAACAGTAATCCTGGGGCTGGTGAGCATAAGGGCCATTTTCTGGAGAATTAATATCCCAAAAATCCGGTCCTGACACGTCAGCGCACCCACTGGGTGTAGTCCCCGAGATTCGGGCCGACTGCTGAGCAGTCGGGTCGGATCTTCCTTGACGACTTCTTCTTATTGTTTCTTTTACTCTGCCTTCCCTGCAGCGGCCAACGCCAGTCTAAGGGAGCAGCTGGGAGGGTCTCAGGCCGCCCTCCGTGCTACGGATGCCGAGTTTGCCGCCTTGGCGCAGGAGCGTGACCGCCTAGCCAAGAGGTTGGCCGACCAGGAGGAGAGCCACAAGGCGGCCCTGAAGGCGGTGCAGGACAGCGAGGCCGCCCTCCAGGCCGAGTATGAGACAGAGGCGGCTAGCTGGGCCGAAGCGAAGCAGACGCTGACCAACGGCTATGGCCAGATCGAAGATTTGGTTGACGGTAAGCCGCCTTCTTCTTCGTCCTTGCTTGCCGCTTGCCGTTTTGGCTCGTTTATCTGACTTGGTGTTTTTCTCTTCTTTATCTTTCTTTCTTGTGCAAAGTACTTCCCTGGCTACTCTACCGCCGCCAACCAGATCATCGAGGCCCGCCGCGAGGCACAGAGGCAGGCTGGCGCGGAGATCGCGCCAAACGCTCGCCGGTCGCTGGAGGAGCAGCTCTTGGCGATCCAGGCCCGCCTCCAGCCGGCTCATCGCCTGCTCCGCCGGCTTCAACGTGTCGGGGCGCAGGTGTTGGCCGCTCTCTGGCCTGGTGAAGTGATTCCCCGCACCCCCAGTCGGACTGCCGACTGGATGGAAGTGGCGGTCGGCCGCTTCGAGGCCTAGAAGGCTTCGGCGGCTCGGTCCGGCGCCAGGCGGGCGCTGGAGTTCATCAAGGCCTGGTATCCCGGGCTGAGTCTGGACCAGCTGGCCACCTGGGGCAGCGGGCCGACACGGAGCTGGAGCCGACGCGGCCGGCTATCATCCGGCGGGCTTCAGCGATCGCCGACTACACCGACACTAGCGCCTTCGCTCCTGAGGTGGATGACAACGGTGTTGCCCAGCCGGAGGAATGGTTCGGGCTGAACCCGGCAGATGGCGAAGACTCGGCGGAGGAGATCGACTCCAGCGACGAGGGCGAAGAGGAGGAGGAGGAGGGTGAAGATGCCGGGCCAGATGGTGGAGCGGCCGGTCAGCCTCAGCTTGACCGTGCCTCCAGCAACACGGCACGCGCGGGTGCACTGCCTGCAGCCGGCGATGATCAAGCCGAGACCCGCTAGCAGGCCACTCCACCAGCTGGTGGCGCCGTCTCCACCGACCAACCCGGCTGCCACACCGCGCCTTTAGTCTAGTCTGCTGTCTTTATGTTCCTGTCTTATCACTTTTGGAACAATATTTTGTTAAGTTTGCGCAATTCCACCCACTGGGGGTGTATTCGAACTATGTTGATTGCCGGCCTGTTGGGGGCTTTATATGTAAATATGATTATGCATGCGTTTGGCTTTCCCTTGTTCTTTGCTTTTCATCCTTCTGTTGTTTCCTTTGCCGCCCTCCCTTGGTTGCCGCCTCCCTAGTCGGACAGTTGCTCTGCAATCTGTGGCTGGAGGAGTGCCTGGACAGTTGGGAGGGCAAGTACTCTAGCTTTGTTGGATTATAGCGAAGTGTTTGGGAGGCCAGCCAACCAGCTGTTTTGACAGTCGGCAGGCGTGGTTGGAGGCCGTCTTTTCGCTATACAAGTTCGTTAGTCCTTAGCCACTTTTCGTGTGGGCATCCTTTCTGCCTTGGCTCTTGCTAGTCGGACAGTCGGTTCTTCGAGCTGCGACTTTCAACAAGAGAGGACTCGGGAGCCGGCACACTACTTGTCTGACTTCAGATAGAACTTTGATATAACTTAAGGCGGCCAGTCCCCGGGCCGACTAGTCGAACCCGGTGCCAGACAGAAAATCAAATGTAATAGTACATTCATGAATATGACACTCGTCATTCATAGATAAAGGAAGGCAGTCCCCGAGTGCTCCTCGGGGGGCCTGTTGTTTCGTACTTAATACAAAAGGGTAGCATGATACATACTGCTTTTAACTGTAAAATCTTCTCAGGAGATTCGCGTTCCATGGTCGCTCCGACTCCTTGCCAGAATCATCCCTCTTGCGTGCTCTTGGCTTTTGCGCGTCGATCCGGTAGTAGGATTCGTTGCCTAGTGCCTTGCTGATGACGAAAGGGCCTTCCCAAGGGGCCGAGAGCTTGTGCCGGCCGGCTGTTCGCTGGATCAGCCGAAGCACAAGGTCGCCCTCCTGGAAAGATCTTGGCTTTACCTTGCGGTTGTGGTAACGGCGCAACCCCTGCTGGTAGATGGCGGACCGGCTGAGTGCCAACAGCCGGCCTTCTTCCAGCAGGTCGACGCCGTCTTCTCGTGCTTCCTTGGCCTCCGCCTCCATGTACATGGTGACCCGAGGCGAGTCGAACTCGATGTCGGTTGGGATGATAGCCTCGGCACCATATACGAGGAAGAACGGATTGAAGCCAGTTGACTTGTTGGGGGTAGTACGCAGACTCCAGAGGACAGCCGGCAGCTCATCGAGCCAGCAGCCGACCGATCGCTCCAGTGGTACGACCAGTCAGGGCTTGATGCCGGAGAGGATGAGTCCATTTGCTCGCTCGACCTGGCCGTTTGACTGCGGGTGGGCAACGGACGCTAAGTCCAGTCGGATACCCTGCGTCGCGCAGAAACATGCCAGTGCTCCTTTGGCAAAGTTTGTGCCGTTGTCGGTGATGATGTTGTGCGACACGCCGTACCGAGTAGTGATGTCGGTGATGAACGTCACGGCAGTCGGCCCGTTCAGCTTCTTGATCGGCTTTCCTTCGATCCACTTGGTAAATTTGTCCACGGCGACAAGCAAATGTGTCAAGCCGCCGCGGGCTGTCTTGAATGGGCCCACCATGTCCAGCCCCCATACGGCAAAGGGCCAGGTGAGGGGGATGGTCTTGAGTGCAGAAGCCGGCAGGTGTTGCTTGGAACTGAAGACTTGGCATCCTTTGCAGCTCTTGACTATCTCTTTGGCATCTGCTAACGCAGTCGGCCGAAAGAAACCGTGGCGGAAAGCTTTGGCCACAAGTGATCTTGAGGCTGCGTGGTGGCCGCATTGGCCTTGATGGATATCCTTGAGGATTGCCACTCCTTTCTCTCGCTCGACGCAGCGCTGGAAGACTCCAGTGACACCGCGCATGACAAGTTCTTTGTTTATTATTGCATATGCTCCGGCTCGACATTGCACTAGTCTTGCTGAGATCTCATCAGCCGGCAACTCTCTGTTGACTAGGAATTTGAGGATAGGCTAGGCCCATGATGGAGCTATGACTTCTTCTACTGTCAGTACGGCCACCATGACTCGGGCGGGCGGGTTCGGTGGCGTGGAATTGGAGTCGGCCACCGCTTCTTGTGTTGCTGTAGTCCCTGGGCCAACTGCTGCAGTCCCCGGGCCAGGTTCTGACGTCCCCGAGTCGGGTGTGACTACGGCAGTCCCCGGGCCGGTTGTCGAAGTCCCCGTGCCGCCTGCTGGGTTCCTCCAGTCGGATCTGGCTGCATCGGGGGCAGGCGGTACGAAGATAGAGTCTGACTCTAGAGACGGCTTGATGGACGGCTTGAGGAGGCGCTGGAGAGAGACACCGGTCGGTATAGCCTGTCGGGTGGAGCCGATCCGTGCCAGGGCATCTGCTTGGTCGTTGTCGGCCCGTGGTACGTGAAGGAACTCGCACCCTTCGAAATACCCACTGATCTGCTGGACGAGGAATCGATAGCTCGCCATGTTTGCATCCTTGGCGTCCCAGTCGCTAGATGACTGCTGGACCACCAAGTCTGAGTCGCCATAGCACAGGATCCAGCGTATGCCAAGCTCTTTGGCCAGCCGGAGCCCGTGTATGAGTGCCTCGTACTCGGCCACGTTGTTGGAGGCGGCGAAGTGGATTTGCAGCGTGTATCTGAGTTTGTCGCCTTTGGGAGAGGTGAGGACGATGCCGGCTCCCAAGCTAGTGCGCATCTTGGACCCGTCGAAGTGCATCCGCCAATGGGTAGAGTCGGGAGCCGGCAGTAGGTACTGGGTCTCGGCCCAGTCGACGAGGAAGCCGGCCAATGCTTGGGACTTGATGGCGGTGCAGGGCTGGTAAAAGATAGTGTAGGGTGCCAGCGCAATGGCCCATTTAGCCACCCGGCCGGATGCATCCCGACTGCCTATGATCTCGGCAAGCGGGGCGGTGCACACGACCGTGATGGGATGCTCTTGGAAGTAGGGCTTCAGCTTCTTGGCGGCGAAGTACACCCCATAGCACATCTTCTGGTAGTGCGGGTAGTTTTGCTTTGAGCTGGATAGTACTTCACTTAGATAATACACCGGCCTCTGGACTAGCTGGGCTCGGCCTTCTTCCGGGCGCTGGACCACGACAACTATACTGACCACTCGGCTAGTCGCGGCAATGTAGATGAGCATGGGCTCCTTCTCAGTCGGCGCCGCCAGGACAGGTGGAGTAGTCTGCATCTTCTTCAACTCATGGAAGGCTTGGTCGGCTTGGTCATTCCACTCAAAATGAGTGGATTTCTTCATGAGTCGGTACAGGGGGAGAGCTTTCTGTCCTAGCCGGCTGATAAAGCGGTTTAAGGAGGCCAGGCACCCTGCGAACTTCTGCACATCTCGCAACTTGGTGGGAATCTCCATTCTCTCAATGGCCTTGATCTTCACAGGGTTGCACTCAATGCCGCGTTCGGAGACCAGAAAGCCTAGCAGCTGGCCGGCTGGTACTCTGAACATGCATTTCTCGGGGTTGAGCTTGATCTGGAATCGGCGCAAGTTGGCAAATGTTTCTTTGAGGTCCTCCAGCAGGGTGTCGTGCTTCTCTGTCTTCACCACAATATCGTCTACGTAGACGTGGGAATTTTTGCCGAGTTGCTTGAGAAGGCATTTCTGCATGCAATACTAAAAAGTGGCACCGGCATTCCTTAAGCCGAATGTCATAGTCAGGTAACAGAAAGCTCCGAATGGTGTGATGAAGGCAGTCTTCAGGCGGTCTGCTGGGTCCAACTTGATCTGATGGTACCCTGAGTAGGCATCCAAAAAACTCAACAGCTCGCATCCGGCCGTGGAGTCTATCACTTGGTCAATCCGTGGCAAAGCAAACGGATCTTTGGGGCAGGCCTTGTTCAGGCTGGTGTAGTCTATACACATACGCCACTTGTTGTTCTTCTTCAACACCAAGACTGGGTTGGCAAGCCACTCTGGGAAAAATACTTCCATAATAAAGCCGGCGGCGAGGAGCCGGGCTATCTATTCTCCTATGATTCTTCGCTTTTCTTCTGACAGTTGGCGGAGGGCCTGCTTGACCGGCTTCGCGTCAGCTCGGACGTGTAATTTGTGCTCGGCGAAATCCTTCGGAACACCCGGCATGTCCTTTGGGGACCATGCAAAGATGTCTCGATTCTCACGGAGGAAGTCGACGAGCTCGCCTTCCTATTTACTGTCCAGGTTTACCCCAATGACAGCAAACCTTTCCGGGTTCTCTGGGTCCAGAGGGATCTTCTTTGTCTCTTTGGCCGGCTGGAAGGAGCCCTGCGCATCATAATCCTTGGGGTTGGGGGACAAGGCCGGCTGCTTGCCGGCCATGGCCACAACCCGTTCCAGTATCTTCTTCTCTTCTGCCACTACGAGGGATTCGGCCAGCCGACTGCTGGCTGTAGCGCACTCGATGGACTTCTTGTAGTCGCCGGCTACAGTGATGATCCCCTTCGAGCTCGGCATCTTCATCTTCAGGTAGGCGTAGTGGGGCACAGCCACGAACTTGGCCAGAGCAGGTCGGCCAAGCAAGGCATGGTAAGGGCTCTCCAGATCCACCACCTCAAACCAGATCGCTTCTCGGTGAAAGTGATCCTTGTCTCCGAAGAGAACATCCATCTTGATCTTGCCGATCAGGGAACAGGACAAGCCGGGTATGATGCCATGGAACACGGTCCGGCTTGGCATGAGCTGCTTCGCCTTGATGTTCAGCTTCTCCATGGTATCGCGGTACAGTATGTTGATACTGCTTCCGCCATCAATCAGAACGCGGGAGAACCGGGCGGCTCGCCTCTCCGTTGCGAGGGTCACGTCCAATACTAATGCGTAGGAGCCAGGGGACGGCATCACCTCTGGGTGGTCGGCCTGGCTCCAGTTGATGGGCTTCTCGGACCAGTGCATGAACTCGGGGTTGCTGGAGGCGACTGCGTTAACCTCTTGGTGTTGTCGGCGCCGACTGCGCTTGTCTTCAACTTGGCTTGTGAAGACAACGTAGGTGGCGTGCTCTTCAGGGAACTCATCTTGAATGGCTCCGACTGCTGGTCGAGCCGCCGGCTGCTGTGGGGCTGGAGGCGGCGGGCCGGGAGGCGGAGGCGGCACCAGCCCCTCGCCCTTGGAGATCCGCGTGAGCCAGTGGCACTTTCAGGTCGTGTGGTTGGATGGCTTTGCGCCGCTGTGGAACTTGCAGGGCGCATCGAGAGTCTGCTCGTAGGAGAAAGCCGGCTGCCAAGCAGGCCTGCCGCCCTTCTTCTTGGGAGCGGGCCGTTCTTCGGGCTACTCATCTTCAACTGTGGCCACCTGCCGACTGGTGGAAGGCGGCATAGGGGCCTTGCACTTGTGATCGCTCTGGTAGGGGCGCCGATTAGAGTCGCCAGCCGGCATCTTGGGAGCCGGAGCGATCACCTTCCCGGGGGCGTCCACTCGAAGCTCGGTCTTCATCGAGGAGTCGGCCATGGCGTACTTGTCTGCGATGATCAGCAATTCGTCGAGGGTAGCCGGCTCGTTGCAGAGGAGTCAGTGCTTGAGGAGGGTGCCCTCTCGGCACCCGGCGGTGAAGTACTCGATGGCCTGAACCTCGTGCACCCCCTCGCAGGAGTTGCGGAGCTCGGCCCACCGCGTGAGGTAGTCGCGGTCGACTCGTTGGGCCCTTGGACGCATAGGGAGATTTGGCGCGGCTTGGGAGGCCGCTTGTACGTGCTGGTGAAGTTGCGGACAAAGACTTCAGTGAAGTCCAGCCAGCTGTTGACGCTGTAGGGCTTAAGGCTGTTGAGCCAGGTGCGCGCCGTGCCTTGCAGCATGAGGGGGACGTACTTCACGGCTACGCGCCGGTTGCCGTTGGCTATGCTGACTGCAGTAGATTAGTCGATGAGCCAATATTCCGGCTTCATAGAGCCGTTGTACTTGGGCGTATCTCTGGGAGCGAGAACCCTTTGGGGAAGGACTCGTCGCGGATGCAGGGGCCAAAGCATGGCGGACCGACATCGTCTTCTTCTTCTAGCACCAGGGATCGAGCCAGGCGGTCGATCCGGTGGCGGGCGTCGTTCTCGCCGACTCCTTCGCGGTGGCCTAGTCGGCCACCAAGAGTCGGATGCGTGACCGGCGGTGTGGTGGGATATCTCTCCCTCGAGGCGGGGGAGGAGGCGGATTTCCTTGGCGCTCCACTGCTCGAGGGCGGCCTTCCGCGTCGCGCTCGATGGTGATCCGAGTCCGGCCGCGGCTAGCAGCCGGCTCCTTGTCTTCCCTCGTGCGGGCACCGCTCGTAGTCGGCGACCGGGATGTCACGGCGTGCTCTCGACGCGGGAGAGGACTCTCATCGCGGGCGCCGCATCGATCAGCTGCTGGATTCGCCTTGTCATGTAGGGGAGCTCATCGGCCCCAGCCCATTTAGCTCTTCAGCAGCCGCCTGAGCGGCTCGCAGATTCTCGAGTAGGGTGGCGTAGATGGGGCGGTCTGCCCCCAGCATGCTGGCGATAGCCGCGCCACGCTTCTGGACGAAGCCGGCTCGGCTCGGCCAACCATGAGGTGGCGTGCCAAAGGCGGCGCGGTTGACTTCACGCTGGTGAGCCTCGGTGAGGCGTCTCATGGAGGCTATCTTCTGGCCTTCTGCGATGAGGGCAAGGCGGCGTGCCTCCAGGGTCTTTGCGTCGGCGTCGGCCGGGATGGGGACGGATAAGTCATGCATCGCCGCTTGCAGGGCGTCATGGGCGTTCTCGCCCGAGTTGGCGGCGTGGCTGATGACCAGCACCTCCGTGACAGCACTGCTGCCGCTGTCAGCTCGGGGGAGAGGGTCGTCGAAGACTACCACATCGGAGGGGTAGGCGTCGAGCGATGCCGTGTTGGAGTCGACAAGCATCGGGTCGGTGGAGCCGACCGACTCCAAGTCTACAGCAGGCTCGTTGGAGACGTGAAGTTGGTCGAGGAGGCAGACGAGGCGGCTCTCGGGGTAGTCCGTGCCCGCGTCGGACGCGGGCTGTCACGACCGGTTTTCCAATAAAAATATTTATTGAGAAACCGATCCCTTTTACGGACCAGTAGAGAAGAATCCTCCTCACTGGTAGACAATTTCTTGATCACAGAAGAAAACACAGGAGTACTAAATATAATACAAGGTTGAGCGGAGACTTCTCAACAATTTATTACAAGCACGCCGCTAATACATAAAGGCGGATAGGTTGGCATAACTACTGACTCACAATAAAAGCGGTGGTGGATATGTCACAGTGAAGTGGGTGACATGACTCCTGAATCTAACACTCTTCGAGCGTCGGAGTGAGGCTCCAGGATTCTTATTGTGGGTGGCGGAAGCGTATATAATACAAGTGACCAATATCCAGGATCGCACGGGACTGACTGGGATTCCTCTAGGCGTCGGACTCACTATCAAACTCTTCGTCCATGAGATCGCCTTCGTCCACATCTGGCCAAATCAACAAGCCAGGTGAGTACTATGAAAGTACTCGCAAGACAGTTCGGACATAGGATATAACAAATGTAAACATGATGCAAATGAACAGATTAACAAAGCGCACTCAGACAATGAGATAGCAATGCATGGGAAATAAAAGGGAAGTCGGGCGGTAGTCCACCCGAAATCCCAATGTAATACTGAAGGCCAATCGAGTGTCTGAATGACTCCTCGAATGGATACAAATGAAATAACAATGCCGCAGTCGGGCGTCAGGGCGACAGCTCATAAAGGGCTTATAATGGAAAATAAATAACAATGCGTGCCACAATCGGACGTCTGAGCGACATCACGTAAAGGGCTTATATCAAAAGTAAATAACGAGCGTGCCACAGTCGGACGTCTGAGCGACATCACATAAAGGGATTATATTGAAAGTAAATGACAAGAGTGCCACAGTCGGACGTCTAAGCGACATCACATAAAGGGCTTATATTGAAAGTAAAAGACAAGAGTGCCACAGTCGGACGTCTAAGCGACATCACATAAAGGGCTTATATTGAAAGGAAAAGACAAGAGTGCCACAGTCGGACGTCTAAGCGACATCACATAAAGGGCTTATATTTCATAACTTAATATTTCAGTAGCACATGAATTTAAATCATTGCAAGGGAATATTCAGATACGGGATAAATAAAAGCTTAGTCCATCCACATGAATAACAATTCAACCGGGTTTACCACTCAAGCTTATTCACCGGGGATTTACCACGAGGACTGACATAGATATGGATATACTGGCCATGATCCTTGACCATGGACACGATGATTCGGAAGGATTTCACTCTGCAGAGTTTGTACTATTTAACCACAGCCAACGGATTTCAGTAGTCATAAGGGACTAGTTCCGTTTACGGTGTTTTAGGAGAAACACATCTAACCAGTACACACCCATTCAACATTCCGATGCAAGGAATCACCCTCGGCAACGTTCAAGAAAAACCTTGAGACGGGGAGGCTACAACCTCGCGTAGCATGGGATCAAATTTATACCGCGCGCTCTAAGGGGTGCCCCCCTCTCGGTCCCAACCGGAAACACCCATGCCCCCTGACCGGATGACTGGCTTTAATCCAGGGCCATGGAACCCTCATCCCGGCCCCTCTATTTGGTGTGTACAAGGAAAGAGGTTAACAACTTACTAAACCGTATTCTTTGCAGAAAACATGTGGCAGCACGAAAGGGAAAGAACGGTAACGTGGCTCAGTCCACGTTAACGTCGGAGTTTATCGGATGACGTAAGACAGGCATGCTACAACAATACCACCTTACTGCCTTTCATGTCACCACATGATCAGGTCATCTCTCATCAAAGATCACAGTAACTTCGAAACACGGGGTTAGTTGCCTTGCGTGCAACGTATTACTCACCGATGCTCATATGCCATGCACAAACCATACAAGCAAACATGCAAAACACCCATCATATCAAAGGTTCAAACATGCTTGCCTGGTTCGGAGAAGTCGGAGTCTAGCTCGGCGAAGTTCGCGGCTCCGTCACCTCCTCCGGAACGTACGGTATAACAAAACCGTACACTAACGTGAAAATCGTTGCGAGCATAAAAATTGTCCCAAAATTTTTCCAAATAAATACCATAAAAAAACTAGACAAAAATACAAGACTGAAAGAAAAAGAATCAATCAAAAAGCACCTTTTATTAAAAAGATATAAGGGTTTTAGTCCAAGGACCAATCTGTGATGAAACAGAAAAGATCCAGGGGCTTGTTTGAGAAAACAGAAAACGGTTCGGTAGGAAATACGTTAGCCCAAGTGGAAAACACATTTTGCCCGAAGGCGCTTTTAGAAAACGGTTCGAGGGGGAAAAAGAGAGGCTGACGGGGGGGTCCCACCCGTCAGGTTCAAAACTCCCAACGGAGCTCGCTGGCGCCCGAAGGCTGCGGTGGTCGCCGGCGTTGAACCACTGCGAGGCAGAGAGATCGGAGGGTACCAACAGGTTCAGGGTGATCTTCCGCGTCGGTGCGTGGTGGACTTGGCCGTAGGAGAGCACCACGTCGACGACAACACTTTCTCCGGCGGACGGTGGTTCGGGCGATGGTGGAGTACTCTGGTGGGTGCTGCAAACTCCAAATTGATGCGCGGGTCAGAAGAGTGGGTGTACTAGGAGGTTACTGGCAAGAGCTGAGGGGTAGGGGTGTACGCACGGGGGTGAATCGAGCTGGATCCCGAAGCGGGTCGAGGCGGCCAGAGTTGGGGAATAAGACTCCCTCGGGGCTCTTCCAGTGGCTTGGCGTGGTATTGGTGGTGCGTAGAGGTGGTGCGGGTTCGAGTTTGAGCTCGGGGCCTCCTTTTATAGGCGATCCGAGGGCTGGCCGTGAACGGGATAACTCCGGCGAGCGATTACGGCGAGGCAGAGGTTGGGCAGGGAGTTTAAGCGGCTAGGCACCATCAGGGAGGATCACTGGTGCCGTTCCCCCGCTAAACCTCGGTCGGGCTAGGCGTAATGCGCCAATCCTCGACAGGATGGCCGTACGGGCACGGCGGCGGCAGGGAGCGCGCTCCGCACCTACCAGTTCACGACGATGGACTGCAGCGTGCATGGGTGAGTGGATGGCCACGCGGTGGCCTCTGGAGGCTTGGGCGGCGCTGGACGGCGCCGTCCAACGCTGCGCCTCTCTCTGGCAGCCGCAAAGGGCGCTGCTGCCGTCGCTCACGGGGTGGCGCACCTCCTCCTGCTCGTCGCCGACGCCCGCAAACCTCCAGGCGATCGTGCGGCACAGGGATAAGAAGGAAGCACAGGGCGCACGGCGCCACCGCGGCTACTGGCGAGATCGAGAACGGGTTCTGGAGAAAACGACAGTGCTCACTGAAATTGTATCTCTTAATTTCTGAACTTGACAGTGACAGTGCCCTTCAGGTGTTCGACGAAATGCTTTGGCATGAAGAATTTTTTTCTGGAGCTGGGGCTTGGTGAGGTGACCTCTCAATGCATCCAGACGCTGCCTGAATTTTCTCAGATTTTTAGGAGGAGAAAACAATTGAATTTCATCAAATTTGGCAAATATGGTCCAAACTTGCAGCAAGCACAATTTGAAATCTTTGAACTGGAGACCAGTGGATCATCATGGATCTTGGTTGAGGGCTCTAAGGACTAGCCAGGGAAAAAGGTTGGGAGGCAAAACTCAAAGGAGAAAAGGTAGTTCCTTTGTAAATCTCCAAGAGCTAAAGTAGAAGGCATAAATTATTTTTGATAAGAAATAAACGGAAGAAGAATCATGGGGAGGTTCAACTTGCTGGATTTGAAGTATATCTTGACACAAAGATGGGAGATGGCTTTTGGGAGGGGATTTCCACTCATGTCATGGCAAGAGGGAATTTTTGAAAGGGGAAAAGATCACTCCAAATGCCATAGGGCTATTTAAAAGGATTTTCAAAAATAATTTTTCCAAATGAAAAACATTTGGGCCAACATGAGATGAAAAACCTCCAAGACCAAAGACCAAGTCTTGGATGAACCCAAACAAAATATTTGTCACAGAAGAAAATTTTTGAGAGGGAGAGTTCTTTAGAAGAAAAATTTAAATAACCTCCCACAAATCAAATAAAAGTTTGAAAAAGCCAAATAAAAAATTTTGGGTGTCACAACACCTACCCCCTTAGGAAAAAATCTCGTCCCCGAGATTTCAGCTGATCCTCAAATAGATGTGGGTACTCTGCCTGAAGAAAATCCTCTCTCTCCCATGTTGCTTCATCCTCGGTGTGATTCCTCCACTGAACCTTGAAAATTTTTGTTGTTTTCTGGCGGGTTCTCCTTTCAGACTCTTCCAATATCTTTACTGGCCGCTCTCTGTAGGTGAGGTCTGGTTGCACATCAATGCTATCATGAGATACATGCTTCTCCGGGTTGCTCACGCATTTCCTCAACTGTGAGACGTGGAACACGTCGTGGACGTCTGACAGTTCTTTGGGTAAGTCTAGCTGGTATGCTACTGTGCCTCTTCGTGCAACTATACAGAAGGGTCCAATAAATCTCGGGGCTAGCTTCCCTTTATTTTTGAACCGTTGCAGGCCTCGCATAGGAGACACCCGTAGGTATACGTAATCACCGGGTTCAAAGCTGACCTCACGATGTTTTCGATCGTAATAGCTCTTTTGTTGGCTTTGAGCTGTCTTGAGTCTGTCCCTGATCTGTTTAACTTTCTCCTCGGCTTCCTTGAGCATGTCTGGGCCGAAGATACGACTGTCACCTGTTTCTGACCAATTTAGTGGGGTACGACATCTCCGCCCGTACAATGCTTCAAAAGGTGCCATTTGTAGGCTGGCCTGGTAACTGTTGTTGTAAGCAAACACGGCATACGGCAAACTTTCTTCCCAACTGGATCCATAGGTGAGCACACAGGCTCTCAGCATGTCCTCTAGGATTTGGTTCACGCGTTCTGTTTGTCCATCAGTCTGAGGGTGGTACGTTGTACTGAATGCTAGTTGCGTGCCCAGAGCTTGTTGTAAGTGATCCCCAAATTTAGAGACAAATTGAGTGCCTCGGTCGGATATTATAGTCTTTGGGACTCCATGCAAACAAACTATACGGGAGAGATAAAGCTTGGCTAGCCTTTGAGTGGAATAGGTCGTCTTCACGGGAATGAAATGTGCTACCTTGGTTAACCTATCTGTGATGACCCATATGGCATCATTTCCGCGTTGTGATCGAGGTAGTCCGACGATGAAGTCCATTCCAATTTCATCCCATTTCCACTCCAGTATCCTGTTTGGCTGTAGTAGCCCTGCTGGCTTTTGATGCTCGGCTTTTATGCGCTGACATGAATCGCAACAAGCAATGAATGCGGCTATATCCCTTTTCATACCGTGCCACCAAAACCTTTCCTGAATGTCTTTGTACATTTTGGTTCCTCCAGGGTGGATCGAATATGGGGCGGTGTGGCTTTCGGTTAGTATTTGTTGCTTGAGTTCCTCAATGTTTGGTACGCAAAGTCTATCCCCGTACCATAATATTCCTTCATTGTCTGTGACGAACTCTGAAGCCTTGCCAAAGCTCATTTTCCTCTTTATACCTTCGATGCTGGGATGTCCATGCTGAGCCTTCTTAATTTGTTCCATTAGGGTGGGTTGTACCTCTAGATTTGATACGTTTCCCTCAGAGACCAACACCATGTTGAGTCTAGCGAACTCCTGCTGAAACTCAGGCCTCAAGTTCTGTGGATGGTCGTTGCCCGGGCTGGGGTTCCGACTAAGAGCATCTGCCACTACATTTGCTTTCCATGGATGGTAGTGAATTCCGACATCGTAGTCCTTGACCAATTCCAACCAGCGTCGTTGTCGTAAATTTAGCTCTGGTTGTGTGAAAATATATTTAAGGCTCTTATGGTCCGTAAATATTTCACAACGATTTCCCAACAGAAAGTGCCTCCACTCTTTGAGTGCATGGATGACTGCTGCTAGCTCCAAGTCATGAGTTGGATAATTTTCCTCATGTTTCCGTAGTTGCCTGGAAGCATACGCGATAACTTTGCCGTCCTGCATCAATACGCACCCGAGGCCTTTCCGGGATGCGTCACAATACACTTCAAAACTCTTGTGTATGTCTGGCACAATCAAAACCGGTGCTGTTGTTAGTTTCTTCTTGAGCTCTTGGAAGCTTTTCTCGCACGCATCAGTCCATACAAATTTCTTGTCTTTCTTGAGCAACTGTGTCATTGGTTTTGCCACAGTGGAGAATCCTTTAATAAATCTTCGGTAATATCCAGCCATTCCTAGGAAACTCCGTACATCGGTTACGTTGGCTGGTGGTTTCCAGTAAAGTATGGCTTTAACTTTTTCTGGGTCTACGGCCACGCCTTCTTGGGTCAATATATGGCCTAGAAAGCCAACTTGTCTTAGCCAAAATTCGGACTTGCTAAATTTGGCGTACAATTGATGTTTCCTTAATTCTCCCAATACAATTCTGAGATGTTCAGCATGTTCCTCTGGTGTCCTTGAGTATACCAGAATATCGTCATGAACACCACAACAAATTTGTCCATAAATTTCATAAACACTTTGTTCATGAGGTGGACGAAATATTTGGGGGCGTTCGTCAGTCCAAACGGCATTACTGTGAACTCATATAATCCGTATCTGGAGGTGAATGCTGTCTTAGGGATATCTTCTGTTCGTACTTTTAATTGATGATATCCAGATCTTAAATCAATTTTTGAGAACACCTTGGCTTGTGCGAGCTGGTCAAACAAATCGTTTATCCGCGGCATCGGATATTTGTTTTTGATGGTGACCATATTGAGAGCTCGATAGTCTATACACAATCTCAGTGTCCCATCCTTTTTCTTGGCGAATAATACTGGCGAACCCCAAGGTGAGGAGCTGGCTCGAATAAATACTTTGTCCAGTAATTCTTTTATTTTCTTCTTCAATTCTACCAACTCTGAGGGTGCCATTCTATAAGGTTTCTTGTAGATGGGGGTGGTGCCAGGTGCTAGTTCAATGCTGAACTCTATCTCTCGGTCTGGTGGCATGCCGGGTAGTTCTTCAGGAAATACGTCGGGAAACTCACACACCACTGGAACATTTCTTAGTTCTGAAATGTCCACTTTGTTCAACTTTGGTTGCCGTGACCGTGGTCTCTCTTGAGCTGTAACTTTTATTGTCTTGCCATGGTGATGAGTGAGCATCACAGTCCGATTGAAACAGTCAATAAATCCTTTGTTGGTGGTCAACCAGTCCATCCCTAGGATAACATCCAGTCCTTTATTTTCCAACACGATGAGATTAGCCTGAAACTTTAGCCCTTCGAATTCAATAATCACTCCTTGGCAGTAACTCTGAGTGATCTGCTTATTCCCGGGGGACTTGATAATCATAGATTTTTCCAAGGGAAGTATCGGAAAACCATGTTGTAAAACAAAACTCTTCGAAATGAACGAGTGAGAAGCTCCAGAATCAAACAAAACCATTGCAGGTAATGTGTTGACAGGGAACGTACCGAGTATGATGTCTGGGGCATTCTGCGCTTCTTCCTTGGTCACATGGTTCAGGTGACCCTTCCTGTGATTGTTGTTGGGATTGAAATTGTTACGCTTGGGGGCTGGGTTGTTCCCACCATTGTTTGGCTTGGGGGCTGAGTTCCTTGGTTTTGGGCATTGTTTGGCATAGTGCCCTTCCTCTCCACAAGCATAGCAAGTGACCCCTGGACGGTATGTAAAGTCCTTGTCCCTGGAATGAAACTGTTTGGTTGGCCTCAGAGCAGTAGTCATGGATTTTCTCGCTTCACTCCTCTGAACATCAGTCTTGCTTCGGTTTTTGCAAGCAAGAGTCGTCTTGTCCCTCTTTCGCTTACGAATATCCTCCAGGCTGCGGCGCTCATTCTCCAAAGTAATGGCCTTATCAACCAGAGTTTTGAAATCTGGGAAAGTGTGTACGACTAGTTGGCATTTTAATGCTGGCGCCAGGCCGTCCAAAAACTTTTCCATCCTTTTGTTCTCAGTCATATGCTCATCGTAGGCATAACGAGATAGCTGGGTAAACTGACTGTTGTATTCCATCACTTTCATGCCTCTCTGCTTGAGGTCATCAAATTCTCTTTTCTTGATTTTTATGATGCTCCTGGGGATGTGTGCCCCACGAAAACCTTCCTTAAACTCCTCCCAGGTGATGTTATGTTCACTGGGATGCATGTGTAGGAAGTTCTCCCACCATGCTGCAGCTGCTCCAGTGAGGTAGTGAGGTGCATAAAGCACCTTCTCATGATCAGAACATTGAGCAATAATCAACTTTCTTTCGATGTCTCGAAGCCAATCATCGGCTTCAAGCGGCCTATCAGTGTGAGCAAACGTTGGAGGGCGTGTCTTCTGCAGTTCAGACAACTTGGAGTGTGGTTGGTATGGCTCACGGTGATTTCCCATATTGATGACGTGATTCATCATTTCTTGGTGTTGCTGTTGGCTTTGTTCGAAAAGGCGGCATACTTGAGATAAGGCTGCCTCGCTGTCCTGTTGACTAGACTGTCCCTGAGTGAAGTTGTTGCTTGTCTGTGTTCCATAAACTTCTTCTGGTGGATTTGGCATGGAACGAGTCCACGGACGAGACATTTTCCACTCTGGGGTATTATTTTGCAAAATTTATGAGAAGAACTGTGTGGCACAAGAAAATTTTTGCAAAGGCGAAAACTTTAAAAGACCTCAAGATTTTTCAAGAACATAATTGATTGCGCACGGAGAAGGACTGCTCAATACATATCTTACACGCGATACACTAACATACGATACGTCACTCAGGATGTGCGTACACACTCCTGACATGTTATTAAGGCTAGCACACTCCTCCGGAATGAAGCGCATACAACTACTACAAACTAACGTACATATAAAACATATCATACAAGCAGACACCTCGCGCGGCGACTAGGCGCACTCAGTCGGAGATGGTTAAGATGTCCTTCCCCTTGCCGAGGGTAAGACCCAGCGGTGCAGGAGACTCAACCTCCACCTCCTCCCTAATAGGCTCCAGGCGCATAGCACTGCGCTGAGGTGATGGCGCGGGTGCGACAGGCGGTAGTGTGGGCGCGGCAGGCGGTGCAGCTCTGACTGGAGTAGGAGCAATGACCCGGTCGAACTCCTCAGTGGTACGCAGACGGCGAGCAGTGGCCAAAATGGCAGGTGAATAGGATGTTGAGGACGAGACGAACGTCAGTGGCGGTGCCATGTGGAGAAGCTCCCTCCTGTTGGCAGAACATCCCCGAACTAAGTCCATGCGGGCAGCCACAAGATCGTCCACGAGGTTGTCGAAAGCTTCCTCCAGAGCTTTGAGATACTCAACAAGCATCTCGATAGCTTCATCTCGCTCTCCCCTATGGCAAGCGAATGCATAGTGACAAGTATATGGCACATGGCATGGGAGGTAGCGGTAGCGACGAGTCTTCATCGAAGGAAGAATATCCCGAATGCGAGCTATCGCCTCACGGGCGGCCATCTGCATGGCATGCCTCTCCGTAGGCATGGCCCTTCCCACAAAATGGAAGTGGCGAGACGCAGAACGTCCTCACTTGAATTGCACCACGGCCTGGTGGATAGACACGTCGTCGCTGAGCTTGTGCTGGTAAAGCGTGAACTCCGGACGAGTCGCTGGCCCGATCGTGAGCTTGGTGATGGAGACGAGGAGCTTGACAAACCCCTCGGGCACATTCGTGAACACCCGAGTCTCGCAGTCGTTGCCAGCCATCTACAAAAGTAGGCAAAATTTCTGAGTAGTCAAATCATAAATTTATGATGACCAACAGAAAATAGCTACATTTGCAAAATGCTGAAAAAGCACTAAAGACGCTAATAACCAATTAGCGATCGCACCTAGTGGCTTCCTACAGTCAGCCTGGCTCTGATACCAAGCTTGTCACGACCGGTTTTCCAATAAAAATATTTATTGAGAAACCGATCCCTTTTACGGACTAGTAGAGAAGAATCCTCCTCACTGGTAGACAATTTCTTGATCATAGAAGAAAAACCAGGAGTACTAAATATAATACAAGGTTGAGCGGAGACTGCTCAACAATTTATTACAAGCACGCCGCTAATACATAAAGGCGGATAGGGTGGCATAACTACTGACTCACAATAAAAGCGGTGGTGGATATGTCACAGTGAAGTGGGTGACATGACTCCTGAATCTAACAACTCTTCGAGCGTCGGAGTGAGGCTCGAGGATTCTTATTGTGGGTGGCGGAAGCGTATATAATACAAGTGACCAATATCCAGGATCGCACGGGACTGATTGGGATTCCTCTAGGCGTCGGACTCACTATCAAACTCTTCATCCATGAGATCGCCTTCGTCCACATCTGGCCAAATCAACAAGCCAGGTGAGTACTATGAAATTACTCGCAAGACAGTTCGGACATAAGATATAACAAATGTAAACATGATGCAAATGAACAGATTAACAAAGTGCACTCAGACAATGAGATAGCAATGCATGGGAAATAAAAGGGAAGTCGGGCGGTAGTCCTCCCGAAATCCCAATGTAATACTGAAGGCCAATCGAGTGTCTGAATGACTCCTCAAATGGATACAAATGAAATAACAATGCCGCAGTCGGGCATCAGGGCGACAGCTCATAAAGGGCTTATAATGGAAAATAAATAACAGTGTGTGCCACAGTCGGACGTCTGAGCGACATCACGTAAAGGGCTTATATCAAAAGTAAATAACGAGCGTGCCACAGTCGGACGTCTGAGCGACATCACATAAAGGGCTTATATTGAAAGTAAATGATAAGAGTGCCACAGTCGGACGTCTAAGCGACATCACATAAAGGGCTTATATTGAAAGTAAAAGACAAGAGTGCCACAGTCGGACGTCTAAGCGACATCACATAAAGGGCTTATATTGAAAGTAAAAGACAAGAGTGCCACAGTCGGACGTCTAAGCGACATCACATAAAGGGCTTATATTTCATAACTTAATATTTCAGTAGCTCATGAATTTAAATCATTGCAAGGGAATATTCAGATACGGGATAAATAAAAGGTTAGTCCATCCACAGGAATAACAATTCAACCGGGTTTACCACTCAAGCTTATTCACCGGGGATTTACCACGAGGACTGACATAGATATGGATATACTGGCCATGATCCTTGACCATGGACACGATGATTCGGAAGGATTTCACTCTGCAGAGTTTGTACTATTTAACCACAGCCAACGGATTTCAGTAGTCACAAGGGACTAGTTCCGTTTACGGTGTTTTAGGAGAAACACATCTAACCAGTACACACCCATTCAACATTCCGATGCCAGGAATCACCCTCGGCAACGTTCAAGAAAAACCTTGAGACGGGGAGGCTACAACCTCGCGTAGCATGGGATCAAATTTATACCGCGCGCTCTAAGGGGTGCCCCCCTCTCAGTCCCAATCGGAAACACCCATGCCCCCTGACTGGATGACTGGCTTTAATCCAGGGCCATGGAACCCTCATCCCGGCCCCTCTATTTGGTGTGTACAAGGAAAGAGGTTAACAACTTACTAAACCGTATTCTTTGCAGAAAACATGTGGCAGCACGAAAGGGAAAGAACGGTAACGTGGCTCAGTCCACGTTAACGTCAGAGTTTATCGGATGACGTAAGACTGGCATGCTACAACAATACCACTTTACTGCCTTTCATGTCACCACATGATCAGGTCATCTCTCATCAAAGATCACAGTAACTTCGAAACACGGGGTTAGTTGCCTTGCGTGCAACGTATTACTCACCGATGCTCATATGCCATGCACAAACCATACAAGCAAACATGCAAAACACCCATCATATCAAAGGTTCAAACATGCTTTCCTGGTTCAGAGAAGTCGGAGTCTAGCTCGGCGAAGTTCGCGGCTCCTTCACCTCCTCCGGAACCTATGGTATAACGAAACCGTACACTAACATGTAAATCATTGCGAGCATAAAAATTGTCCCAAATTTTTTCCAAATAAATACCATAAAAAAACTAGACAAAAATACAAGACTGACAGAAAAAGAATCAATCAAAAAGCACCTTTTATTAAAAAGATATAAGGGTTTTAGTCCAAGGACCAATCTATGATGAAACAGAAAAGATCCAGGGGCTTGTTTGAGAAAACAGAAAACGGTTCGGTAGGAAATACGTTAGCCCAAGGGGAAAACACATTTTGCTCGATGGCGCTTTCAGTAAACGGCTCGAGGGGGGGAAAAAGAGAGGCTGACGGGGGGGGGTCCCACCCGTCAGGTTCAAAACACCCAACGGAGCTCACCGGCGCCCGAAGGCTGGGGTGGTCGCCGGCGTTGAACCACTGCGAGGCAGAGAGATCGGAGGGTACCAACAGGTTCAGGGTGATCTTCCGCGTCGGTGGGTGGTGGACTTGGCCGTCGGAGAGCACCACGTCGACGGCGACACTTTCTCCGGCAGACGGTGGTTCGGGCGATGGTGGAGTACTCCGGTGGATGCTGCAAACTCCAAATTGATGCGCGGGTCAGAAGAGTGGGTGTACTAGGAGGTTACTGGCAAGAGCTGAGGGGTAGGGGTGTACGCACGGGGGTGAATCGAGCTGGATTCCGAAGCGGGTCGAGGCGGCCGGAGTTGGGGAAGAAGACTCCCTCGGGGCTCTTCCAGTGGCTTGGCGTGGTATTGGTGGTGTGTAGAGGTGGTGTGGGTTCGAGTTCGAGCTCGGGGCCTCCTTTTATAGGCGATCCGAGGGGGTGGCCATGAACGGGATAGCTCCGGCGAGCGATTACGGCGAGGCAGAGGTTCGGTAGGGAGTTTAAGCGGCTAGGCACCATCAGGGAGGATCACTGGTGCCATTCCCCCGCTAAACCTCGGTCGGGCTAGGCGTAATGCGCCGATCCTCGACGGGATGGCCGTATGAGGACGGCGGCGGCAGGGAGCGTGCTCCGTGCCTACCAGTTCACGACGACGGACTGCAGCGTGCACGGGTGAGTGGATGGCCACGCGATGGCCTCTGGTGGCTTGGGCGGCGCTGGACGGCGCCGTCCAACGTTGCGCCTCTCTCTGGCAGCCGCAAAGGGCGCTGCTGCCGTCACTCACGGGGTGGCGCACCTTCTCCTGCTCGTCGCCGACGCCCGCAAACCTCCAGGCGATCGTGCGGTGCAGGGATAAGAAGGAAGCACAGGGCGCACGGCGCCACCGCGGCTACTGGCGAGATCGAGAACGAGTTCTGAAGAAAACGACAGTGCTCACTGAAACTGTATCTCTGAATTTCTGAACTTGACAGTGACAGTGCCCTTCAGGTGTTCGACGAAATGATTTGGCATGAAGAAAAAAAATTCTGGAGCTGGGGCTTGGTGAGGTGACCTCTCAATGCATCCAGAGGCTGCCTGAATTTTCTCAGATTTTTAGGAGGAGAAAACAATTGAATTTCATCAAATTTGGCAAATATGGTCCAAACTTGCAGCAAGCACAATTTGAAATCTTTGAACTGGAGACCAGTGGATCATCATGGATCTTGGTTGAGGGCTCTAAGGACTAGCTAGGGAAAAACGTTGGGAGGCAAAACTCAAAGGAGAAAAGGTAGTTCCTTTGTAAATCTCCAAGAGCTAAAGTAGAAGGCAGAAATTATTTTTGATAAGAAATAAATGGAAGAAGAATCATGGGGAGGTTCAACTTGCTGGATTTGAAGTATATCTTGACACAAAGATGGGAGATGGCTTTTGTGAGGGGATTTCCACTCATGTCATGGCAAGAGGGAATTTTTGAAAGGGGAAAAGATCACTCCAAATGCCATAGGTCTATTTAAAAGGATTTTCCAAAATAATTTTTCCAAATGAAAAACATTTGGGCCAACATGAGATGAAAAACCTCCAAGACCAAAGACCAAGTCTTGGATGAAACCAAACAAAATATTTGTCACAGAAGAAAATTTTTGAGAGGGAGAGTTCTTTAGAAGAAAAATTTAAATAACGTACCTCAAATCAAATAAAAGTTTGAAAAAGCCAAAAAAAAATTTGGGTGTCACACGGGCTCGTCGGAGATGCGAGTCTTGCCGAGCAGATCGGCGAGGCGGCTCGCCGCGCAGGCGTCATCGACGCCTTGCAGCGCATCGGGGCAAACGCCGTCGGGTGCAGCAGGCTGGCTGCGCTCGCGAGGGAGGAAAACGGTTCCCGTCCAGAAAAAGGACTCCGGACGACGGTGCACCTGGCTCCACGGTGCGCGCCAAATGTCGGGTGGTAGGTGTGACATATGCCAACGGGTGGCTTATCATTGTGGGAGCCAATAAGACGTCGCCGGTGCCTGGAAACGGGATGAGGCGAAGACATGCACGCCGGCGAATCTTACCCAGGTTCGGCGCTCTCCGTGGAGATAATACCCCTAGTCCTGCTCTGCGGGGTCTCCGCATGATCACTAGATCAAAATGAGTAGCTACAAACGCTCCTTCAGCGGTCGGGCTAGAGGGAGAAGAAAGGCAAGGCTAGCTCTCCTTTTCTCTCTCTAAGTGGTGTGTGTAATTCTATGAGACCAACCCTTTGCATGGGTGCCCCGGGGGGTTTATATAGGCCTACCCCCCGGGGGTACAATAGTAATCCGGCTGGGCGCGGGTCCCAGACGTCAGTGTGTGTGTTCGCCGGCTTCTCCGCCGGCCATTGGGGCCCGCCGACTGGTGGGTCCCGCCGGCTGCCGGCTTCTTGGTCGACAGGCCGGCCCCACCGCTTGGGGGTCTTGTCGGCGGCGGGTTACTGTTGCCTCGCCCCTGATGGCGAGGGCTTTGTCGAGGTAAGCATGGCTACAGCGCAGCCGCCTTGCGAGCTCTCACTGTAGCCTTACCTCGTCTTGTCTCCTTAATGTGGCACATGCTTCGAGGTAGGGAGGTAGCCGGCTCCTGGGGGCCGGCTACGCCCCTGGACGACTATGGGAGGACGGGCCGCCTTCGAGCGTCTCTCTGGCTAAAGGGGCCCGCCGCCCGCGGGCCGTACTGGCGTCTGTCGTGGATGACGTTGAGGCCAACATGGCTACAGTGCCGTGCCGGACGGGAGATGGCTGACCCGTACGGCGTCCTGTGGCCATGCCTGCTTCGGGATTCGGGGGTAGTGGACCGTACCGCGACCACGCCCCGTCTTATCACCGTTATGTGGACATGGTCTTGGTGGGTGCGGTCTTGGCCAGCTTCTGGGAGTCGGCGCTCTTCATGGCCGGCTTTGGGGAGTCGGTCCCCTTGGGGCCGGCTTCCTGGAGTCGGCCACCTCGTAGCTTTCTTGGGGAAGGTTTCTGAGACTGGGTCGCCTTCTGGGAGTCGGCCCTAGGGATAGCCGGCCGGGGGAAGGCGGCCCTATGCTTTGCATGCTTGAAGGCTTAAATGGCCTGATAATTTCTTGAAGAGCCAGGGGGAGTCGGTTAGGCTACCCGTGTCCATTTACACCGACATGTATGATCTATTAGTGCCAAGAAAATAAGCTTTATATGAACTTGTGATTGGGAAGAAATAAAAGCGACGGACTGCATAATAAAGGTCTTTATCACAAGGGGCAATATAAAGTGACGTTCTTTTGCATTAAGATTTTGTGCATCCAACAATAAAAGCGCATCACAACCTCTGCTTCCCTCTGCGAAGGGCCTATCTTTTACTTTTACCTTCTACCCTTATACAAGAGTCATGGTGATCATCACCTTTCCTTTTTACACTTTTTCCTTTGGCAAGCACTTTGTGTTGGAGTGATCCGGATATATATATATATCCACTTGGATGTAGGTTTTCATGAGTTATTATTGTTGACATTACCCTTGACTTAAAAGGTTGGGAGGCAAAACTATAAGCCTCTATCTTTCTCTGTGTCCGATTAAAACTTTGAACCCGTAAATATCACGTGAGTGTTAGCAATTGTGAAAGATTAAATGATAGTTGAGTATGTGGAGTTTGCTGAATCAAAGCTTTGACATAGACTCTTCCTGAAAATAAGATGAATTGCAATTGTTTGATGACTAAGAATATAGTTTGTCAGCTTCAAGAAAGTTTATGATCTATACTTTAACATGTGAATAGCTTGTTACTTGATCCTGAGAAGTTTTATGAGTTGAGCTACTGTTATGATATACAACCATGCTAGAAAAAGTGATTGGAATTATCATTGATCAAACTTGTGCACCTGCTAGCATTCACACTTCATAAATTATTTCTTTTATCATTTACCTACTCGAGGACGAGCAGGAATTAAGCTTGGGGATGCTGATATGTCTCCAACGTATCTATAATTTAGGAAGTATTCATGCTATTATATTATCCATCCTAGATGTTTTATATGCATTTATATGATATTTTATATGATTTTGGGACTAACCTATTAACGTAGAGCCCAGTGCCAGTTTCTGTTTTTCCTTGTTTTTGAGTTTTACAGAAAAGGAATACCAAACGGAGTCCAATTGACGTGCCAATTTTTGTTGATTTTTTATGGACCAAAAGAAGCCCCTGGAGCAAAAGAGTTGGGCCAGAAGAGTCCGGGGTTGTCCACGAGGGTGGGGGGCGCGCCCACGCCCCTGGGCGTGGGCCCTTGCCTCGTGCACGACTCGGAGACCCCCCTAACGTGAAACCAACGCCAAAAATTCCTATAAATACAGAAACCCCTAGAAAATAACCTAGATCGGAAGTTCCGCCGCCGCAAGCCTCTGTAGCCACGAGAAATCAATCTAGGCCATCTCTGGCACCCTGCCAGAGGGGGCCATCATCACCGGTGGCCATGGAGGAGGATCCCGGAGGGGCCATCCTCGCCATCAAGGCCAAGAACCAGAGGGAGAACCTCTCCCCATATAGGGGGGAGGCAATGGAGGAGGAAGCACAAGGGGGAGAACCTCTCCTCTCTCTCGGTGGCGCCGGAGTGCCATCGGGAGGGGAATCATCGCTGCGGTGATCGTCTTCATCAACATCACCATCATCATCACCATCCTCATCTATTTTACGTGGTCCACTCTCCCGCACCCCGCTGTAATCCCTACTTGAACATGGTGCTTTATGCCACATATTATGATCCAATGATGTGTTGCCATCCTATGATGTTTTGAGTAGATATCCTTTGTCTTTGGGTTGATTGATGATCTAGATTGGTATGAGTTGTATGTTTTATTTTGGAGCTGTCCTATGGTACCCTCCGTGTCGCGCAAGCGTGAGGGATTCCCGCTGTAGGGTGTTGCAATACGTTCATGATTCGCTTATAGTGAGTTGGTGAGTGACTGAAACAAAAACCCGAGTAAGGGGTTGTTGCGTATGGGAATAAAGAGGACTTGATGCTTTAATGCTATGGTTGGGTTTTACCTTAATGATCTTTAGTAGTTGTGGATGCTTGCTAGAGTTCCAATCATAAGTGCATATGATCCAAGAAGAGAAAGTATGTTAGCTTATGCCTCTCCCTCATATGAAATTGCAATGACGACTATCAGTCTTGTTAACAATTGCCTAGGACAATTCCGCACACCGATCCATCATTATTCCACACTCGCTATTTATAATATTTAGTAGTATATTCTAACTTTATGATAACAGCAACTACTTTTATATTTTAGCTCTTCGATATCATGCAAAGTTATCCTCTTCATACCCACAACGTAGTTTTATTTCTCGTTTCTAGTTGGAAGCAAACGTTCGGTGTACGTAGAGTCGTATCAGTGGCAGATAGGACTTGAGAGAATATTGATCTTACCTTTAGCTCCTTGTGGGTTCGACACTCCATACTTATCACTTCCACCTTTGGGAATTGCTACGATGATTCCCTACACTTGGGAATATCAGTCACCGCACAAATCGAACGAAGCTTCTCCGACAACGGTCAGCAACCCACGACCGAAGAGCTGGCAATAGCCGAGAGAGTTTGAGCAGCCGTCCGTTCCTGCGTGGCATACCTTGCCACGACGGAGCCCGCCAGAGCCCAGATCGCGGCCGCCCACGCCCTGCTTGTGGCGGCCTATGCCAAAGATATGGCGGATGCGGATGGTGAGATGCTTGCCGAGTATGGTGCAATTGATGCCATGGAGCCCCTTCCCAAGAGACCGTCGGGCGCGAGCTGGACATGGAGGCGGCGACGGAGATTGACGAGCACCAGCTGTAGTAGTACTCTTTGTTTTTTTAATTAAGAGCATCGATCTTTAATTTGTTAGAGTAATGTTTAGGTTAGCTAGCTCTATTTAATTGCTGAACTTGCTCGATTAAGAAGTGTGGGCATGCTGTAGTCTCCTTTGTGTACCCAAATTATGCAATGACGTGGATGATCACTGTAACCAGGGAAATTCGAACCAAAATTTTTGACGTTCAAACTCAACACACACGGGTTAAGCTATCTGAATCGTTTGTGATGTTCACATATCGTACACAGTTCTGAATAAGGGACCATGTCTGATGACACTTTGCGCGCCAGTTTTTTGGCTGAAGCAATTCCAAATTTTCGGCTTCTGCGGAAATATCTACCTCCCCCCTTACCAAAATCCACATTTCCCCTGTTTCTGCCTTCCTTTCCAAGTTGAAACCTTCACTCCTTGCTTGCAGCGCCGCCTCCTCGGCGGTGACCCTCCTTCACGCTGCTCGGCCTCGCCTATCCAGGCAGGTAATCCACACCCGACCCCCATCCTCCTCCTCCTCCTTCCACATCCCACATGCCCCGACCGCCGGCGTGAGCGCGACACCTTCCACCCAAATCACCAAGCCCTCCACCAAATAAGCGCCGCCCTAAGCCATGGTGCACGCAGTATAGCTAGGATCTCAAGGAGCATTTGGTAGTGAAGAAGCAAATCGCGGCCGCACACGCGGATGAGGTCGCGATGGCTGCCATTCGTGCCGACCCCTAGATCTTGGAGGAGCACCTCGCCGTCGAGGACACTATTGACGCCTCGCGCGCCGACGTCACAACGCGGTTGGCTGCTTTAAACGATAGTTCGTAGCATTTTCTCGAGGCCACCGTCGGTGCCTTCAATGAAGACTACGAGGTGTTTTCTCATTGTGCATGTGCTTACCTCATCTCGAGAGCCAGCAGGTTGATGCCCGGAGCGGCTCAGGCAACTCACCACTACAACAAGGGAACCCACGATGCGGAGGCCTCACCCTCTTCCATGTCCAAGGAGCCAATCGTCATCGATATCTCCGACAATGAGGAGTAGCTTGTCTTATTAGCTCACTATAAGGACCCATGTTCAGTTTGCTAGCTACTACCTTTCCTTAACAAATTCTAGTGAATTGTGCTATCTACTTTTACCATGCAATCTTTTGCTATAGTGTATATGTTCTATATGTCGTGCAATGTGGTGTTCAGTTAACTGCTTGGTTCAATTATGCAAATATGATGTTCAATTCTTCAGGGTGCAATATTTCCAAGTTGTTAAGCATGCTTGGTTTGGTTAACTGTCTGATCTTCTATTACGAGTATGTTATATTGTGCAGTGTGGTGCTCAGTTAACGTTTGATTCATTTGTTGTGGTGTTTAGTTAACTGCTTGGTTCAACTCTGCAATGCGATGTTCAGTTGTTGTGGCTGCATTCTGTTATTGTATACCATGTGTGTAATAAATCGAATTTGGTTGTACTAAATACATGAGAAACAAATACAATTGCTATATTTCCAAGTTGTTAAGCATGCTTGGTTTGGTTAACTGTCTGATCTTCTATTAGGAGTATGTTATATTGTGCAATGTGGTGCTCAGTTAATGTTTGGTTCATTTGTTGTGGTGTTTAGCTAACTGCTTGGTTCAATTCTACACTACGATGTCCAATTGTCGTGGGTAGAATTTTGTATTGTTGTGCATGTGAGGAATAAATCAAATTTGGCTACACTTAATACATGAGAAACATATACAAGTGCTATATTTCCTAGTTCTTAATCACGCTTGGTTTGGATAAATGGGTTTTCCATGTGGCTTGAATTAATCTGATGAATCTGCAATGTGCTTATTTTTCATCAACATATTTTACTGATAGCATGCGAACACCTACTTAACCTGATGACTAACTACCTTATATGTGTTGCAGGGAAAAAATGGGAAGCACTGAGGTTTACAATCGAGGTTAGCACGTGCATGGTCCGTTCTCAAATAGCACATTATTGTGCAATTGCAGGAACCATTCTAATATTTTGGTTTTTAACAATTTTCTCTTGCACATGTAGGTCCTGCTGTCAGAGGTTTTGACCCACTGTTCGACCCTTTTTGCATATGGGGAAATGAGTTGTCCATGAATATCAATCAAATCAAGAAACTCGGAAAGATTGTTAGGATAAAGAAATTAGCGACAAAAAACAACAAGATCTTTGTCTGCACAATGAAGAAGACATCAGTTCACTACAAGATGGTACTAACTATTATACCTTGCCTTTTTTTATTCCTTTGCCCCATTTCCAATATATAGAAGATATTTATGCACATCCTTGTTTCCAGGCCTTTCCGAAGCAGTTCACTGATGATTACCTCTCAACCCACGGTTCAATATTGAAGTGTTCCTGAAGAGGACGAAGGACGGACGGTCAATCATCCACAGGCACTGGCCTAAAGTTGCAAAGACCTTCAACATGAATGAAAGCTCAATATTCACCTTCCGCTTTAGCAGTTTTCCAGATGAGATGCATCTGTCTATATACCGTCTATGATGCTAATTTTGAAAAGTTCTACATGTTGCATGTGAAAGTTGGTGCTGGTGCAGTTGTGTAATGGGGTAGATGAGTGCTGAAGCTATATCATGTTGTACTCTGACGTATTTCAATTATGAAATTCTGCTTCCTTAATATGGAAATGAAATATATTATGTGCTTAATGTGAATGTCAATTAGATTAATAAATGGATTATTAATAATAGGGCAATTAGCTTGCTAATTGGGTTTTGCTATTGCAAACTGTTGTTGAAAAAATACCGTGGGCGATGACCTCAGGCAACGCACATAGTTTCTAGGAATAAACCGTGTTGGATCAATGAACAATCACACACGACTTTATCTTGAAAATTGTTTGCGTTAGGCCACCTTGCGCAAACGTTTACCACATAAAAATTGTGTGTGATGGACAGCCTTTGCCACACAGTTTCTTCTACGGACCGTGTGTGATACATTCAATAACGCAAACGATTTAACAGGAAAAATTTTGTGTGATGTACCTGTGAACGGAAACGTTTTCCTTGGAGCGACTGTGTGGGATGTACATATACAAACAGAAACGTTTAGCGGGGACTCGCCGTGTGGGATGTACTTGCGACCGGAAACAATTTTGCCTATATAATTGTATTTTTTAGCTCTACTGTATGTATTTCCGTATTTGAGCGCTCACCGGTCGCACACGACCTCATTTTGCCGAGCGTGTGTGCCAGGACGGCATATCCCCGACAGTTTCTGGGTCGTGTGGGAAGGACCCCCATATCGCCCACACTCACTTGGCGATGGTTCCAAATGCCATCGTGGAAAGGGGTTAAAACCCATTTGTTTTGGACCGATGCGTACCAGTGTATGCATTTTCATCCCTCTATTCCTTTATATAAGGTGTATTTATTTTTTCAAATGTCAAATGAGTGCATGGTTTTACTAAATAAGAGAATGGTGAAACAAAATGCTAGGAGTTACTCCCTCCTTCTGCGAATAAGTGAACTTCTACCTTTTGTTCTAAGTCAAAATTTTATAATTTTGATCAACTTTATAGAAAAGAGTAAGAATATATATGACATCAAATTGGTATATTATGTGTTAAACATGTGTTGTTACAGAGAATTGTGGGCGCCTTTGTATAGCTTGTGCCACACATATAGGAGGACAGAGATAGGTTTTTCTTATATGTTTAAACTGTCTTATCTCTTCTTCTCTATCTCCTCCTGTAACTCCTTTCGGTTGGCAATCTCCACCGAACCTGTAACCCTCTCGATATCCTACGGTCGCCCTATCAACATATACACGTGGGCTCTCATTTATGAGGGTTGAGATGCTTCCATAATTTCTACATGGTATACAGAGCAGGCTCTTCCATCACATCTAGCTAGCCCTTCTTCAACCTTCCATCCATCCCCTCTCCACCATGTCTTCCTGTACCGCACCCATCCAATCTAGCCTCTGTTGGGGAACGTAGCATGCAATTACAAAAAAATTCCTATGATCACGCAAGATCTATCTAGGAGATGCATAACAATGAGAGGAGGAGAGTGTGTCCATGTATCCTTGTAGACCGAAAGCGGAAGTGTTAGTTTAACACGGTTGATGTAGTCGAATGTCTTCGCAATCCAACCGATCAAGTACCGAACGTACGACACCTCTGAGTTCAGCACACGTTCAGCTCGATGACGTCCCTCGAACTCTTGATATAGCAAAGTGTCGAGGGAGAGTTTCGTCAGCACGACGGAGTGATGATGGTGATGGTGAAGTGATCCGCGCAGGGCTTAACCTAAGCACTACGACAATATGACTGGAGGAGTAAATGGTGGAGAGGGGCACCGCACACGGCTAAGAAACAATTGATGTGTTTAGAGGCGCCCCCCCCCCCCCGCCCCCGTATATAAAGGAGGAGAGGGGAGGAGGCCCGCCTAGGCGCA
>NC_057805.1:76624117-76627564 GCF_018294505.1 Triticum aestivum
CCTACTAGGACTCCAAGTCTGGAAGTGCAACTATCCCTGGGTGGTTTTGGTAATTCCTAACAACATATAGCTCATTGAGCTAATGCTATTTCAAGATAAATATTTCAGGAAAGCTCAATGATTGGCATGGCATGGGTTAAGAAAGTGGACCCCTCAAAATGCTAAGGACAAAATGATTGGCTCAAGCTCAAAGCACAAGACTCTACATTTTATTTTTAGTGATCCAAGATCACATTGAGTCCATAGGAAAAGCCAATATTATTAAGAGGGGGTGAGGTGTTGCTTAGTGAGTTTCTTGCTCAAAATGCTTAGTGATATGCTCCAAAAACCCTCAACTACTTTCTCATATCCACTTATGTCCCAAACCAAAAGTCAAACTCGGCCCCACCGATTTGATCTATTCGGCGCCACCTAGTTCACTTGACATAGCCACTGCCACAAACCCTAGTCTTTTCGGTCTCACCGATAGGGATCTCGGTCTCACTGAGATGGGATAGCAACCTCTCTGTTTCCCTTCGTAACGTTTCGGTCCAACCGAGATGAGCGATCGGTCCCACCGAGATTGCAATGCAAACTCTTTGTTTCCCCTTCGTAACGTTTCGGTCTAACCGAGATGAGCGAATCGGTCCCACCGAGTTTGCCTGACCAACTCTCTGTTTGTCTATTACCAAAATCGGTCCCACCGAGTTTGTGTAATCGGTCTCACCGATATTACGTTATGCCCTAACCCTAGCGACATCGGTCCCACCGAGTTGACATGTCGGTCCCACCGAAAATCCTAACGTTCACATTTTGAACTAAATTGGTCTGACCGAGTTTTCTGATTCGGTCCCACCGAGTTTGGTGGTTTGTGTTTAATGGTTAGATTTTGTGTGGAGGCTATATATACCCCTCCACCCACTCTTCATTCGTGGAGAGAGCCATTAGAACATGCCTACACTTCCAACATACATTTTCTGAGAGAGAACCACCTATGCTTGTGTTGAGGTCAAGATATTCCATTCCAACCACATAAATCTTGATCTCTAGCCTTCCCCAAGTTGCTTTCTACTCAAATCATCTTTCCACCAAATCCAATCCTATGAAAGAGAGTTGAGTGTTGGGGAGACTATCATTTTGAAGCACAAGAGCAAGGAGTTCATCATCAACACACCATCTATTACCTCTTGGAGAGTGGTGTCTCCTAGATTAGCTAGGTGTCACTTGGGAGCCTCCGTCAAGATTGTGGAGTTGAACCAAGGAGTTTGTACGGGCAAGGAGATCGCCTACTTCATGAAGATCTACCCTAGTGAGGCAAGTCCTTCGTGGGCGATGGCCATGGTGGGATAGACAAGGTTGCTTTTTCGTGGACCCTTCGTGGGTGGAGCCCTCCGTGGACTTGCGCAACCCTTACCCTTGGTGGGTTGAAGTCTCCATCAACGTGGATGTACGATAGCACCACCTATCGGAACCACAGATAAAAAATCTCCGTGTCTACATTGCGTTTGCTCCCCCAAACTCCTCCCTTTACCTTCATATGCAATTGTTTTACATTCCGCTGCTCTACTCTTAGAATTGCATGTGTAGGTTGATTACTTGAGTTGTGCTAAGTTGCTAAAATCTGCCAAGACTAAAAATTGGGAAAAGGCTAGATTTTTATTTGGTCAAGTAGTCTAATCACCCCCCTCTAGACATACTTTCGATCCTACAAAGTCCAATTCGGACCCCCTTCCTTTTACCAGAGAGGGAAAGGGGGAACGAGAGGGAGAAGGAGAAGGAAAGGGGGCGCCGCCCTTCCCCACTCCAATTCATACCCCTTACAAATGGGGGTCGCGCCAGCCCCTTGTGGGCTGGTGTGCCTCCCTCCCAAGGCCCATGTTGCCATAACTTTCCCCGGGGGGTTCCGGTAACCTCCTGGTACTCCGATAAATACCCAAAACACTCTGTAACCATTCCGGTGTCCGAATACTATCGTCCAATATATCAATCTTAACCTCTCAACCATTTCGAGACTCCTCGTCATGTCCATGATCTCATTCATGACTCCGAACAATCTTCGGTCACCAAAACACATAACTCATAATACAAATCGTCATCGAACGTTACGCGTGCGGACCCTACGGGTTCGAGAACTATGTAGACATGACCGAGACACATCTCCGATCGATAACCAACAGCGGAACCTGGATACTCATATTGGTTCCTACATATTCTACGAAGATCTTTATCGGTCAAACCGCAATGACAACATACGTTATTCCCTTTGTCATCGGTATGCTACTTGCCCGAGATTCGATCGTCGGTATTTTCATACCTAGTTCAATCTCATCACCCGCAAGTCTCTTTACTCGTTCCGTAATGCATCATCCCGCAACTAACTTATTAGTCACATTGCTTGCAAGGCTTATCATGATGTGCATTACCGAGAGGGCCCAGAGATACCTCTCCGATACTCGAAGTGACAAATCCTAATCACAATCTATGCCAACCCAACAAACACCTTCGGAGACACTTGTAGAACATCTTTATAATCACCCAGTTATGTTGTGACGTTTGATAGCACATAAGGTGTTCCTCTAGTATTCGGGAGATGCATAATCTCATAGTCAAAGGAATATCTATAAGTCATGAAGAAAGCAATAGCAATAAAACTTAACGATCATTATGCTAAGCTAACGGATGGGTCTTGTCCATCACATCATTCTCCTAATGATGTGATCCCGTTCATCAAATGACAACACAAGTCTATGGTTAGGAAACTTAACCATCTTCGATTAACGAGCTAGTCTAGTAGAGGCATACTAGGGACATAATGTTTTGTCTATGTATTCACACATGTATCAAGTTTCCGGTTAATACAATTCTAGCATGAATAATAAACATTTATCATGATATAAGGAAATATAAATAACAAGTTTATTATTGCCTCTAGGGCATATTTCCTTCAGTCTCCCACTTGCACTAGCACTACTAGGAAAAGGGCTATAGATGGAATGGCCACTAATGGCGCACCAGACATGTGGTGCGCCATTGCTATATAGCAGTGGCGCACCATGTGCTGGTGCACCATTAGTGTGAAAGACGCTAATGGCGCACCGGACCAACGGTGCGCCATTAGTAACAATTTTTTTTTATTTTTCCAAACATACTAATGGCGCACCAGGACACAGTGCGCCATTACTAGTTAGAACTAGTAATGGCGCACTAGCCACATAGTGCGCCCCTACTATATTTTTTTATTTTTTATTTTTTGCAAAACTACTAATGGCGCACCAGGGAACAGTGCGCCATTACTAGCGATCCCCCTCCGTCTCGATCGCTATCCCACCTCGCCAGATCCGGTCCCCCTCGCCGCCGAGCACCCCCTGCACCCTCTACCCCGCTCCACTGGGGGCCGCCGCCGACCCCCCGCACCCTTCCCCGCTCCACCGCCGCCGACGACCCACCGCACCCTTCCCTGCTCCACCG
>NC_057805.1:76627808-76681310 GCF_018294505.1 Triticum aestivum
CTGCTCCACCGTCACAAATGAATGCTATAGCTAGTTCCTCCCTCTCCCTCGCCAGTTCCCCCCTATAGCTAATTCCTCCCTCTCCCTCGCCAGTTCCCCTTCGTCCCTCTCCCTCGCGCCAGTTCCTCTCTGTCCGCTCCCAATCCGCGCCCCCGCCGCCTCCCTCTCCCCATCCTCCCCTCCGACCCCACCCCACTCTCGCCGGAGCAGCGCCGCAGGGCGGACACCAACCTCGCCCTCGCCCGCGCGCGCCGCAACCTCCGCCTCGCATTCAACGGCTACACATTCTACACCGAGGACAAACAAGGACATGAAGAGCGATGGTTATCAGAACTCCGGGGTAACGATGGAATCCTACACCGGTAACGACAAGGACAGAGCACCCCCCGACGACCCACCGCACCCTCCCCCGCTCCACCGCCGCCGAGCACCCCCCGCACCCTGTTTTTATAAAAATTATTACTGTTTTTATAAAAAAAATATTACTATTATGATTTAAACAAGTTTGAACATATTTAAACACAAATAAATATCAAACAATATTTTAAATGCATAAAAACAAAAATTGGAGAGCCTGGGAATCGAACCCAAGACCTCCTAGTGTGTGTGCTGCGTGCTGACCAGTCGGGCTAGTGGGCATGTTCTGATGGAGATAGGGTTAGGTGGAAATATAACCTGAGCAGTCGGGCTAGTAATTTCTAATGGCGCACCAGGGTGAGGTGCGCCATTGCTATCGTCGTACTTATGGCGCACTTGGGGGAGGTGCCCCATTAGATAGACATCCCGCACTCCACCTATTCCCTCGCACTGTGGCCTCCCTCCCTCCCTCGGCCCCAACCGTACGCCGCCGCCCCCTTGCTCCGCCCCCTCCATCCGCTGCGCCTGCACGCCGTCGGCGACACCGCCGCCGCTATGGTCTTGCGCTGCCCCGACGCCGCTGCCCCGACCCCCGCGGGACTCCACCCCCGCCGCCCCCGCGCCCCCCGAACGAGATCGGCCGAGCGCTCCTCTCCTCTCCTCGTCCCTCTGACGAGCGAGGGCCTCCTCCGGCCCCTGCAGCAGCCGGCGAGCGAGGGCCTCCTCCTCCTCCGACGTGCCCACACCCCGCCTGCCCCTGCCGTCCTCCGCCACCCGGCGACCAGCCGTGCCCGCCCAGGTACCCCTCCTTCCTCCTTCCTCCCTCTCCACCCTTCCTCCCCATTCCCTTTCACCCATCTCAAATGAACAGATGCATGATGCTATCTTATTAGGGCAAACACAAAGGTTAAATCCTATATGCACTTTATTTCTACTTGCAGACATCAAGTTCAGTCAAATATGTCATGGTTAGCTGAATGAAAAGGAAAAATTTCAGAGAAGTGGTGCCCAGATCAAGAAGCACTCTTTTAGTCGAGCCATCATTTAAATTTCAAAAATTGAGACGATTCACTTATGTTTGTTGTAAAAGTTATACTTGAAAACCTGTGCCAAATTGCACTTGAAAATTGTGCATTGGTGCTGTACTTTGGTGGCATTTTCTTACGCTTTCAGTTTGAGCGGTGTCACGAAACTGTGCCAAATTGCACTTGAAAATGTGTTCTGTGATGTGGTATAACACCATGCTCGAGATATCCTTAACTTCCTATTCATAAAACAAGCAAAAGCTTTGGGAGAAATATCATCTAATGTTTTGTGTTTTCATGTTAGGGGCATACTTCTACCAAATGGTATTTTTGAACGTGGCACTTAACCATTTATTTGTGACATGGCATGCATTAATTGGTGCAAATTAGGTTTATCAATTTCATTCACAAGATTTTCACATACACATGCCTTTGCTCTGGAGCCCTTTCGAGTATGGTCATAGAATAGTTCCATTATAAGAGTGCTATTATAAGAGTACAATATGCTAATGATACCCTTTTATTGTTGGAAAATGATGCTGGAATTGCTCTGAATCTGAAATGGATTCTAACCTGTTTTGAACAAATTGCTGGGATGACAATTAACTATCATAAGTGTACTCTTATCCCTATTAACTTGACAGTTAATGATCTCACTCCATTTGTGGACATTTTCCAATGCATAGTTGGGGATTTCCCTATTAAGTATTTTAGGAATTCCTTTGCATTTTGACAAGATTGGCAGAGAAGATCTGCTAGCTTTTATTGATAAAATTTTAGCCAAATAGCTAGATGGAGAGGCAGACTTCTTTCTTATTTGGAAAAAATTACCCCAAATAGGTCCTGCCTAGCTAGCATGAATCTAAAGGGACCTGCTCTTATAAATCTCTATATGTTCTAGTGAATTTTAGGGGGGGTGCAACCTTTGTATCTTCCTGTAGTATGGAGTATTAAATTGCCCCCTAGGGTATAAGGTTTCATTTGGATGTTATCCCAGAACAAAATCATGACTTGTGACAATCTAAGGAAAAGGGGGATGGCAAAACCCCTAGAGTGTGTTCATTGCAAAGAGATACAAACTGTATATCATTTATTTTTTGAATGTATTGTAGCTAGTAAAATCTGTGAAGATGTTGAAATGCTTTTCTAGGTGCCAATCGTTAACTTTGAATCTATTGCTAAGTTGTGGCTTTGCAATAAAAGATACATTCACTTGAATGCAGTGTGCTTTTTTCTTTTCCAAAGGAAAAGAAAATGTGGTGTATAACAAATGTATTATTTGGTGGAAATTGAGATATCATATTAATCATTGACAAATTGGCTTTGAACAAATAATCTTAAATCCATGCATACCTACACAATTCATCTATTTGCAGTGTGATGTTGTAAGGGTACTAATTGGTCTCTTCTGCTGCTTATCAGAGATGGGGGGAAGCAGCCACCGCCGCTCTGCCTCACCGGAGTACGAGTTGGATGCTTTTGAGTTCTTCAGTGTCATACTTGGGACTTCAGTATCAGCCACGAGGCAGGTATATAAAACAAGAGATCTCCCCTTCACCCGTCTCATTATGATAACTCTGTTGTTTGCTACATCACTCCTTGTCCCAAATTGCAGAGGCTGCCTAACACTTTTATGAACATGCTGGGTGAAGATCCGCCAGATAATGTGAAGCTCCGACAGGCCAGCAGCGGGGTTCGCAGGCTGTGGGACGTGGAGTTGGTGATCGAGGAGGGCCACATGTACCTGTGCCGTGGCTGGGAGAAGTTCTACAGTGCCTATGACCTGTGGACCGGGTACTTTCTTCTCTTCAGGTACGACGATGACGCCACAATGCTCATCGTGAAGGTTTTCAACATGACTATGTGTTGCATGCGCTACGCTAACGACGAAGATGCCAGTGCGTTCTGCCTCTTCTTATTCCTCTACATTTGGCTTTGTCTCACATCGATTGTTAACGGCCATTGTTGCATTTGGACAGGCAATGGGAGCAGCAGCAGCGACACTGGCTACAGCCAAAGCAGCAGCGATTATGGCTGTAGCAAAAGCAACAGCGATTCTTGCTTTAGCGAAAGCAGCAGTGATTCTGGCAACAGCAAAGACAGCAAGAAGGATGATCCGGACTGGAGTGGGGGAGAAGAGGAGCAGAGTGGGGATGAGGAGCTGCAGGATGACGATGGGCATCAGGCTGAGGATGACCTAGCGCTGGTGGTGGCTGACCAAGGGCAAGAGATGGTGGTGGCTTACCATGGGCAAGAGATGGTGGTGGCTGACCATAGGCAAGAGATGGTGGTGGCTGAGGATGACCTATCGATGGTCGTGCCCGTCCTGCCTGAAGGTGGCCTCGCGATGGTGGTGGTGCCTGACAATGACCATGCACCGGTGGTGGCGCCGGCGATCCCACAGCTGGGCGACATGACCACGCCAATTGTGGTAGAAGACTACATCCCACAGCCGCCTCCACCGCCTCGCCGCTCTTGGCGCATCAGGCAGAGGAAGGAGAAGGAGAAGAACAATGAGAACTGAACTATGTGAAACTTTTGTAATATGGTGTTGGATGGATAACGGTGTTGGATGAACAATGTGAAACTTTTGTAATATGTAACGATGGAACTATGTGTTGGCTATGTATGTATATATGATGAAACTTGTGTGTTGGATATGATTGTTATATGGATGCTTGTTGTATATATATGTGTTGGATATCTCATATGTGAAATAGTGACCTGAGATTAAGAAAAAACAATTTTTTTTAAAAAAAAATGTTACTAATGGCGCACTTCCATCTGGTGCGCCATTAGTATACCAATTACTAATGGCGCACCTGTGGGATACTAATGGCGCACCCGTGGTGCGCCATTAGTATACCAGATACTAATGGCGCACCTGTGGTGCGCCATTACTAAAATATTCTAGTGGCGTGGTGCTAGTGGCGCACCAGTAGTGCACCATTAGTAGGCAAAACTGGTGCGCCACTAGTAAGCCTTTTTCTAGTAGTGTAGAGTCAATAATCTAGATTACATTGTAATGATTCTAACGCCCATGGAGTCTTGGTGCTGATCATGTTTTGCTCGTGGAAGAGGCTTAGTCAACGTGTCTGCAACATTCAGATCTATATGTATTTTGCAAATCTCTATGTCTCCCTCCTTGACTTGATCATGGATGGAGTTGAAGCATCTCTTGATGTGTTTGGTTCTCTTGTGAAATCTAGATTCCTTCACTAAGGCAATTGCTCCAGCATTGTCACAAAAGATTTTCATTGGACCCGATGCACTAGGTATTACACCTAGATTGGATATGAACTCCTTCATCCAAACTCCTTCATTTGTTGCTTCCGAAGCAGCTATGTACTCCGCTTCACACATAGATCCCACCACGACGCTTTACTTGGTACTGCACCAACTGATAGCTCCACCATTCAATATAAATACGTATCCGGTCTGTGACTTAGAGTCATCCGGATCAGTGTCAAAGCTAGCATCGACGTAACCATTTACGACAAGCTCTTTGTTACCTCCGTAAACGAGAAACATATCCTTAGTCCTTTTCAGGTACTTCAGGATGTTCTTGACCGCTGTACAGTGATCCACTCCTGGATTACTTTGGTATCTCCCTGCTAAACTTATAGCAAGGCACACATCAGGTCTGGTACACAGCATTGCATACATGATAGAACCTATGGCTGAGGCATAGGGAATGACTTTCATTTTCTCTCTATCTTCTGCAGTGGTCAGGCATTGAGTCTCACTCAATTTCACACCTTGTAACACAGGCAAGAACACTTTCTTTGACTGATCCATTTTGAACTTCTTCAAAACTTTATCAAGGTATGTGCTTTGTGAAAGTCCAATTAAGCGTCTTGATATATGTCTATAGATCTTGATGCCCAATATATAAGCACCTTCACCGAGGTCTTTCATTGAAAAATTCTTATTCAAGTATCCTTTTATGCTATCCAGAAATTCTATATCATTTCCAATCAACAATATGTCATCCACATATAATATTAGAAATGCTACAGAGCCCACTCACTTTCTTGTAAACACAGGCTTCTCCAAAAGTCTGTATAAACCATATGCTTTGATCACACTATCAAAAAATTTATTCCAACTCCGAGATGCTTGCACCAGTCCATAAATGGATCGTTGATGCTTGCAAACTTTGTTAGCACCTTTAGGATCGACAAAACCTTCTGGTTGCATCATATACAACTCTTCTTCCAGAAATCCGTTCTGGAATGCAGTCTTTACATCCATTTGCCAAATTTCATAATCATAAAATGCAGCAATTGCTAACATGATTCGGACAGACTTAAGCATCGCTACGGGTGAGAAGGTATCATCGTAGTCAACTCCTTGAACTTTTCGAAAACCTTTCGCAACAAGTCGAGCTTTGTAGACAGTAACATTACCATCAGCGTCAGTCTTCCTCTTGAAGATCCATTTATTCTCGATGGCTTGCCAATCATCGGGCAAGTCAACCAAAGTCCACACTTTGTTCTCATACAATCCCATCTCAGATTTCATGGCCTCAAGCCATTTCGCTCAATCTGGGCTCATCATCGCTTCCTCATAGTTCGTAGGTTCGTCATGGTCTAGTAACATGACTTCCAAAACAGGATTACCGTACCACTCTGGTGCGGAACGTACTCTGGTTAACCTACGAGATTCGGTAGTAACTGGATCTGAAGTTTCATGATCATCATCATTAGCTTCCTCACTAATTGGTGAAGGCATCACTGGAACTGATTTATGTGATGAACTACTTTCCAATTCGAGAGAAGGTACAATTACCTCATCAAGTTCTACTTTCCTCCCACTCACTTTTTTCGAGAGAAACTCCTTCTCTAGAAAGGATCCATTCTTAGCAACAAATATCTTGCCTTCAGATCTATGATAGAAGGTGTACCCAACAGTTTCTTTTGGGTATCCTATGAAGACTCACTTCTTCGATTTGGGTTCGAGCTTATCAGGCTGAAGCTTTTTCACATAAGCATCGCAACCCCAAACTTTAAGAAACGACAGCTTAGGTTTCTTGCCAAACCATAGTTCATATGGTCTCGTCTCAACGGATTTAGATGGTGCCCTATTTAACGTGAATGCAACTGTCTCTAATGCATAACCCCAAAACGATAGTGGTAAATCGGTACGAGACATCATAGATCGCACCAAGTACGGTTACAACGTTCAGACACACCATTACGTTGTGGTGTTCCAGGTGGCATGAGTTGCGAAACTATTTTGCATTGTTTTAAATGAAGACCAAACTCGTAACTCAAATATTCGCCTCCGTGATCAGATCGTAGAAACTTTATTTTCTTGTTACGATGATTTTCCACTTCACTCTAAAATTCTTTGAACTTTTCAAATGTTTCAGACTTGTGTTTCATTAAGTAGATATACCCATATCTGCTCAAATCATTTGTGAAGGTCAGAAAATAACGATACCCGCCGCGAGCCTCAACGCTCATCGGACCGCATACATGGATATGTATTATTTCCAATAAGTCAGTAGCTCACTCCATTGTTCCGGAGAACGGAGTCTTAGTCATCTTGCCCATGAGGCATGGTTTGCAAGCATCAAATGATTCATAATCAAGTGATTCCAAAAGTCCATCTGCATGGAGTTTCTTCATGCGCTTTACACCAATATGACCTAAACGACAGTGACACAAATATGTTGCACTATCATTATCAACTTTGCATCTTTTGGCATCAATATTATGAATATATGTATCACCACAATCAAGATTCAACAAAAATAGACCACTCTCCAAGGGTGCATGACCATGAAAGATATTACTCATATAAATAGAACAACCGTTATTCTTTGATTTAAATGAATAACCGTCTCGCATCAAACAAGATCCAGATATAATGTTCATGCTCAACGCTGGCACCAAATAACAATTATTCAGGTCTAAAACTAATCCTGAAGGTCGATGTAGAGGTAGCGTGCCGACGGCGATCACATCGACCTTGGAACCATTCCCGACACGCATCGTCACCTCGTCCTTAGCCAATCTTCTTTTAATCCGTAGCCCCTGTTTCAAGTTGCAAATATGAGCAACAGAACCAGTATCAAATACACAGGCACTACTACAAGCATTAGTAAGGTACACATCAATAACATGTATATCGAATATACCTTTGTTCACTTTGCCATCCTTCTTATCTGCCAAATACTTGGGGCAGTTCCGCTTCCAGTGTCCAGTACCTTTGTAGTAGAAGCACTCAGTTTCAGGCTTAGGTCCAGACTATGGCTTCGTCCCGGGAGTGGCAATTTGCTTGCCATTCTTCTTGAAGTTCCCCTTCTTTCCTTTGCCTTTTTTCTTGAAACTAATGGTCTTGTTAACCATCAACCCTTGATGCTCCTTCTTGATTTCTACCTTCGCAACTTTGAGCATTGCGAAGAGCTCAGCGATAGTCTTGTCCATCCCTTGCATATTATAGTTCATCACGAAGCTCTTGTAGCTTAGTGGTAGTGATTGGAGAACTCTGTCAATGAAACAATCAACTGGAAGATTAAGTCCCAGCTGAGTCAAGTGATTGTAATACCCAGACATTTTGAGTATGTGTTCACTGACAGAACTGTTTTCCTCCATCTTGCAGTTATAGTACTTGTTGGAGATTTCATATCTCTTAACTCGGGCATTTGCTTGAAATATTAACTTCAACTCCTGGAACATCTCATATGGTCCATGACGTTCAAAACGTCTTTGAAGTTCCGATTCTAAGCCGTAAAGCATGGCACACTGAACTATCGAGTAGTCATCATATCAAGCTTACCTGACGTTCAGAACATCAGCATCTGCTCCTGCAGCAGGCCTTTCACCTAGCAATGCATGAAGGACATAATTCTTCTGTGCAGCAATGAGGATAATTGTCAAGTTACGGACCCAACCCTTGTAGTTGCTACCATCATCTTTCAACTTAGCTTTCTCTAGGAATGCATTAAAATTCAAGGGAACGGTAGCACGGGCCATTGATCTACAACATAGATATGCAAAAAACTATCAGGACTAAGTTCATGATAAATTAAGTTCATTTTAATCATATTACTTAAGAAGTCCCACTTAGATAGGCATCCCTCAAGTCATCTAAATGATCACGTGATCCATATCAACTAAACCATGTCCGGTCATCATGTGAGATGGAGTAATTTTCAATGGTGAACATCTCTATGTTGATCATATCTACTATATGATTCACGTTCGACCTTTCGGTCTCAGTGTTCCGAGGCCATGTCTATACATGCTAGGCTCGTCAAGTTTAACCGAAGAATTCCGCACGTGCAAAACTGTCTTGCACCTATTGTATGTGAACGTAGAGCTTATCACACCCGATCATCACGTGGTGTCTCGGCACGACGAACTGTCGCAACAGTGCAAACTCAGGGAGAACACTTATACCTTCAAATTTTAGTGAGGGGTCATCTTATAATGCTACCGCTGTACTAAGCAAAATAAGATGCATAAAAGATAAACATCACATGCAATCAAAATCTGTGACATGATATGGCCATCATCATCTTGTGCCTTTGATCTCCTTCTCCAAAGCACCGTCATGATCTCCATCATCACCGGCTTGACACCTTGATCTCCATCGTAGTGTCGTTGTCATCTCGCCAACTATTGCTTCTACAACTATCGCTAATGCATAGTGATAAAGTAAAGCAATTACACGGTGATTGCATTTCATACAATAAAGCGGCAACCATAAGGCTCCTACCAGTTGCCGATTAATTTTACAAAACATGATCATCTCATACAATAACGTATATCACATCATGTCTTGACCATATCACATCACAACATGCCCTGCAAAAACAAGTCAGACGTCCTCTACTTTGTTGTTGCAAGTTTTACATGGCTGCTACGGGCTTCTAGTAAGAACCGTTCTTACCTACGCATCAAAACCACAACGATGTTTCGTCAAGTTTGCTGTTTTAACCTTCAATAGCAAGGACCGGCCGTAGTCAAATTCGATTCAACTAAAGTTGGAGAAACAGACACCCGCCAGCCGGTTTTATGCAAAACAAGTTGGATGTCTGTCGGTGGAACCAGTCTCATGAACGTGGTCATGTAAGGTTGGTCAGGGCCGCTTCATCCAACAATACCGCCGAATCAATGTAAGACGTTGGTGGTAAGTAGTATGACTGTCATCGCCCACAACTCTTTGTGTTCTACTCGTGCATATCATCTATGCATAGACCTAGCTCTGATACCATTGTTGGGGAACGTAGCATGCAATTACAAAAAAATTCCAACGATCACGCAAGATCTATCTAGGAGATGCATAGCAATGAGAGGGGGATAGTGTGTCCACGTATCATAGACCGAAAGTGGAAGTGTTAGTTTAACGCGGTTGATCAAGTACCAAACATACGACACCTCCGAGTTCAGCACACGTTCAGCTTGATGACGTCCCACGAACTCTTGATCCAGCAAAGTGTCGAGGGAGAGTATCGTCAGCATGATGGTGTGATGACGGTGATGGTGAAGTGATCCGCGCAGGGCTTCGCCTAAGCACTACGACAATATGACCGGAGGATTAAACGGTGGAGAGGGGCACCGCACATGGCTAAGAAACAATTGATGTGTTTAGAGGTGCCCCCCGCCCCCGTATATAAATGAGGAGAGGGGAGGAGGCCAGCCTAGGCGCGCCCCCAAGTGGGGAGGAGTCCTACTAGGACTCCATGTCCAATTCGGACCCCCGTTCCTTTTACCGGAGAGGGAAAGGGGGAAGGAGAGGGACAAGGAGAAGGAAAGGGGGGCGCCACCCCCTTCCCCACTCCAATTCGTACCCCTTCCTTTTTTGAGGTTATTCGGACCCCTTCCAAGTTGGGGCACGCCTGCCCCTTGAGGACTGGTGTGCCTCCCTCCAAGGCCCATGTGGCCCATAACTTTCCCCGGGGGGTTCTGGTAACCTCCCGGTACTCCGATAAATACCCGAAACACTCCGGAACCATTCCAGTGTCCGAATACTATTGTCCAATATATCAATCTTAACCTCTCGACCATTTCGAGACTCCTCGTCATGTCCGTGATCTCATTTGGGACTCCGAACAATCTTCGGTCACCAAAACACATAACTCATAATACTAATCGTCATCGAACGTTAAGCGTGTGGACGCTCCGGGTTCGAGAACTATGTAGACATGACCGAGACACATCTTCGATCAATAACCAACAGCGGAACCTAGATGCTCATATTGGTTCCTACATATTCTACGAACATCTTTGTCGGTCAAACCGCAATGACAACATACGTTATTCCCTTTGTCATTAGTATGTTACTTGCCCGAGATTCGATAGTCGGTATCTTCATACCTAGTTCAATCTCGTTACAGGCAAGTCTCTTTACTCGTTCCGTAATGCATCATCCGACAACTAACAAGGCTTATCATGACACTACTAGAGAAAACCTTACTAGTGGCGCTGGTTTTTTACATACCAGTAGCGCGGGCACCCGCGCTACCGCTAGGGCGCTACAGTTATTATTTAACAGTGGCGCGTTTCTAAACAAGCACTGCAGCTAAAATACTTACTAGTAGCGTGTTTCTCCACCAACACTACTACTATCATCACGTAGTAGTAGCGCCCTATTTTATCCCCATGCTACAACTAGGTAAATAGAAAAAAAAAGTCAGATGCAATATTCATGGAAATCAAAACAAGTCCAGTGCAAATAAACTAAGTTCACAGAACCATCTCACAAACATTAACGACAATACCACATTTAATATAACCACACAATCTCACAAACTCATATATAGTAGTCAACAATGCATGGATAGATCATAGTTGATAAGTCTACTAGGTAGTCATATGTCACGACCGGTTTTTCAATAAAATAATTATTGAGAGACCAATCCCTTTTACGGACCAGCGAAGAAGAATTCCTTCTCACTGGTAGACAATAATCTTGGTCACAGAAGAAAAATACTAGGAGTACTAAATATAACACAAGATTGAGCAGAGACCGCCCAATAATTTATTACAGGCACGCCGATAAAACAATACGACGGATAGGGTGGCAAACTTCTAACTCACGATAATAACGGTGGTGGAAATATCATCGCGAAGCGAGTGATATGATTCCAGACGACTACAACTCATCGAGCGTCGGAGTGAGGCTCGAGGAGACTTAATGCGGGTGGCGTAAGCGTAAACAACATAAGTGACCAATATCCGGGATCGCGCAGGACTGACTGGGACTCCTCTAGGCATCGGATGCGCTATCAAACTCTTCATCCAAGAGATCACCTTCGTCAACATCTGGCCAAATCAACAAGCCAGGTGAGTACTATGAAAGTACTCGCAAGACAGTTCGGACATAAGGTATAACAAATGTAAACATGAAGCACATGAATAAGTTAACCAGTGCGATTAGACATAAATAAATACTGGGTGCCAAGCGAGGGTCTGAATGACGCCTCGAGCGGAAACTGCAGAATAGTAATACTGGTGCCAAACGAGTGTCTGAAAGACTCCTCGAGCGGAAAATGCGAAATAATAATGCGGGTGCAAACGAGTGTCTGAAAGACTCCTCGAGCGGAAAATGCGGAATACTAATGCGGGTGCCAAACGAGTGTCTGAAAGACTCCTCGAGAGGTAAATGCAGAATAATAATGCCACAGTCGGGCGTCGGGGCGACACCACATAAAGGGCTTATAACAGAAAGTAAAGACAGTGCATGCCGCAGTCGGACGTCTGAGCGACATCACATAAAGGGCTTATATCGAAAGTGAGAAACGAGTACACGCCACAGTCGGACGTCTACGCGACGTCACCTAAAGGGCTTATATCACATCTCATTATTACAACAGTTCGGAGACATAAATTATCACAAGCATGAGACACAAAATAAAGTTAGTCCATCCACTGGAATAACAATAAATCTGGAATTTTACCACTTGAGCTTGTTCACCGGGGACAAGTTTTTCACACGGATAGACATGGATGTAATGTTTACACTACTGATCATGGATACGATGATTTGGAAAGAATTGACTCTGCAGAGTTTGTACTTAACCACAGCCAACGGATTTCAGTAGTCACGGGGACTAGTTCCGTCTGCGGTGTTTTGGAGGAAACACGTCTAACCAGTACACACCCAATTAGACCATCCGAAGCCAGGGATCACCCTCGGCGACGTTCAAGAAAAACCTTGAGACGGGGAGGCTACAACCTCGCGTAGCATGGGATCAAATTTATATACGCGCGCTCTAAGGGGGTGCCCCCCCTCTCGGTCCCAACCGGAAACACCCATGCCCCCTGACCGAATGACTGGCTTTAATCCTGGGCCAAGGTACCATCATCCCGGCCTCTCTGTTTGGTGTGTACACGGAAAGAGGTTACCAACTTACTAAACCGCATCCTGGCAATGAGACATGTGGTAGCACGGAAAGGGGAAGGGACGGTAACACAGCTCCAACCATGTTAACGTCGGAAAAGTCGGATGACGCAAGGCTGGCATGCTACAACAGTACCACCTTGCTGCCCTTCATGTCACCACATGATTAGGCCATCTCTCATCAGAGATCATCGCAACTTTGGAACATGCGGGAAAAGATCGATAACGTGGCTCCAACCATGTTAACGTCGAAGAAAGTCGGATGGCGCAAGGCTGGCATGCTACAACAGTACCACCTTGCTGCCCTTCATGTCACCACATGATTAGGCCACCTCTCAACAGAGGTCATCGCAACTTTGGGACAACCGGGTCGTTGCCGTACAAGCAACGAGGTTTTTACCGACACCCATATGCCACACACAAACTCTCACGTGAACATGCAAAACACCTGTCATATCAAATGTTCAAACATGCTTTGATGGTTCGGAGAAGTCGGAGTCTAGCTCGGCGAAGTTCGCGGCTCCGTCACCCCTCCCGGAACCTACGGCAAATCACGAAACGGGCACTAACGTGAAAACCAACACATACACAGAAACTTTTCCAATTATTTTTCAAATAAACCCCATAAAAACTAGACAAAATTTGAAGATTGTCAGAAAAAGAATCACTCAAAAATACCTTTTTATTAAAAAGTTATAAAGGTTTCTGTCCAGGGACTTATGTGTAATGAAACAGAAAAGTTCCAGGGTTTTAACTGAGAAAACAGAAAACGCTTCGGCTGGGAATGCGCAAGCGCACAGGAGGAAACGTATTTTGCCCGAAGGCGCCAACAGAAAACGGTTCGCGAATAAAAGAACAGAGGCTGACATGCGGGGTCCACATGTCAGGTTTGAAAAGCTCGCCGGCGCCCGAAGACTGCGGTGGACGCCGGCGTCGAACCACGGCGCGTTAGGAGAAACGGAGGGTACCAAGAGCTTCAGCGTCCTCTTCTGCGTCGGTGGGTGGTGGACTCGTCCAACGGGGAGCACTATGTCGACGGCGACACTTTCTCCGGCGGACGGTGGCTCGGGTGAGGATGGGGAACTCCGGTGGAGGGCTGCAAGCTACAAATTGAGGCGCGGGTCAGAACAAGGGATGCAAGGTGAGGCTACTGGCACGAGAATGGAGGCGGAGGAGCACACACGGGGGCGAATCGGGCTGGATCCCGTGGCAGGTCGTGGCGGCCGGAGTCGAGGAAGGAGACCTCCTCGGGGCTCTTCCAGTGGCTAGGCGTGCTCTAGGGGGAGTGCAGGGCTGGTGGGTGCTCGAGTTGAAGCTCGGGGCCCCTATTTATAGGCAGATCGACGGGATGGCCGTGAACGGTGAATCTCCGGCGAGCGATTACGGCGGAGCAGTGGGTTGGCAGGGGGTTTGAGCGGTCGGGCAGCATCAGTGGATGTTGCTGGACTCGATTTGCAGCTAAACGGGGTCGGTCTTGGCGTAATGGCGTCGGTCCACGGTGAGGTGACCGCACGGGCTCAACGGCGGCAGAGAGCGCGCTCCGCGCCCTGCGGTTCACGACGAGAGCGGCAGCGCGTTCGGGGGAGTGGAAGGCCACGCGGCGAGCTCCGGTGGTTTGGGCGGCGCTGGGTGGCGTCGTCGGCGCCGTGTCTCCCGCTGGCGCCCGCAAAGCCGCCGCCGGCGTTGGTCACGGGGTGGCGCACCTTCTGCTGCTCGTCGCCGATGCCCGCAAGGTGCCAGGCACTTGTGCGGTGCAGGAACAAGGGGGCGAGGACGAGGAGCAAGGCGACGCGGTGGCACTGGCGAGATCGATGTCCATCTCTGAAGAAAACGACAGTGAGCACTGAACTGAATCTCTGAACTTTCTGAACTTTGACAAAGACAGTGCACTACAGGTGTTCGACAGGAGGTTTTGGCTATGAGATAAATTTTTCTGGAGCTGTAACTTGGTGAGATGATCACTCAAAGCACCCAGGGGCTGCCTGAATTTACTTGGAATTTTTGGAGAAGGTTTTGAATGAATTTCACCAAATTTGCCAAATCTAGTCCAAACTTGCAGCAGGTGTAGTTTGAAATTTTTGAATTGAAGACTAGTGGATCTTCATGGTTCCAGGTTGAGGGTTCAAAGGACTAGGAGGGGAAAGAAGTTTGGTGGTAAAAGTCCAAACAGAAAATGGAGTTCCTTTGTAAATCTCCAAGTGGTAGAATAGAAGGCAGAAATTTGTTTGAATGAAATTTGAATGGGAATAATCACATGGGGAGGTTCAACTTGCTGGATTAGGTGTAAAACATGATCCAAAGGTGAGGGAAGGATTTGGGGAGAGGATTTGCACAAATGTCATGGTAAGAAGGAATAGTTGAAAGTGGCAAAGGACTTTCCAAAAGCCATAGTGCAAAATCAAAAAGATTTTCAGAAGTTATTTTCCCAAATGAAAAACATTTTGTCTTGAGTCCAAATGAAAAGTAAGAACTTCCAAGACCAAAGGCAGATCTTGGGTGAATCCAAACAAAACTTTTGCCATAAGGAAAAATATATGAGAGGGAGAGTTCTCTTAAAGAAAAATTTAAATTGCTCCCCTCAAGTCAAAATAGAAATCTTTTTTGAAAAATCCAAATAAAAATTTGGGTGTCACAACACCTACCCCCTTAGGAAAAATCTCGTCCTCGAGATTTCGGCTGATCCTCAAATAGATATGGATACTCTGCTCAGAGGAAATCTTCCCTCTCCCATATGGCTTCATCCTCAGTGTGGTTGCTCCACTGAACCCTGAAAAATCTTGTCGTTTTCTGACGGGTCCTCCGTTCAGACTCTTCTAAAACCTTTACTGGCCTTTCTCTGTAGGTGAGATCTGGTTGCATATCAATGTCCTCATGAGGTACATGTTTTTCTGGATTGCTCACACATTTTCTTAACTGTGAGACGTGGAACACGTCATGGACGTCTGACAGCTCCTTGGGGAGGTCTAGTTGGTAGGCCACCGTGCCTCTTCGTGCCTTTACACAAAATGGTCCAATAAACCTTGGGGCTAGCTTCCCCTTAATTTTGAACCGTTGCAGACCCCTCATAGGAGATACTCGGAGGTATACGGAATCACCGGGTTCAAAGCTGACCTCACGGTGCTTCTGATCATAGTAGCTCTTTTGGCGGCTCTGTGCTGTCTTGAGTCTGTCCCTGATTTGCTTAACTTTCTCCTCGGCCTCTTTGAGCATGTCTGGGCCGAAGATACGGCTGTCACCGGTTTCTGACCAATTCAATGGGGTACGACACCTTCGCCCGTACAACGCTTCAAAGGGTGCCATTTTCAAGCTGGCTTGGTAACTGTTGTTGTAAGCAAACTCGGCATACGGCAAACTCTCTTCCCAACTAGATCCATAGGTGAGTATGCAGGCTCTTAGCATATCCTCTAGGATCTGGTTCACACGTTACGTCTGTCCATCAGTCTGAGGGTGGTATGCTGTACTGAAAGCTAGTTGCGTGCCCAGAGCTTGTTGTAGGTGATCCCAAAATATGGAGACAAATTGGGTGCCTCGGTCTGATATTATAGTCTTTGGGACTCCGTGCAAGCAAACTATACGGGAGAGATAGAGTTTTGCCAGTCTTTGTGTGGAGTAGGTAGTCTTCACGGGAATGAAGTGAGCAATCTTGGTTAGTCGGTCTGTGATGACCCAGATGGCGTCATTTCCATGCTGTGATCGGGGTAATCCGACAATGAAGTCCATCCCGATTTCATCCCATTTCCACTCCGGTATCCTGTTAGGCTGGAGTAGCCCTGCTGGCTTTTGGTGCTCGGCCTTGATGCGCTGACATGAATCGCAACAAGAAATGAATGTGGCTATATCTCTTTTCATACCGTGCCACCAAAATCTTTCCTGAATGTCCTTGTACATTTTGGTTCCTCCAGGATGGATCGAGTATGGAGCGGTGTGGCTCTCCGTCAAGATCTGTTGCTTGAGTCCCACAATGTTAGGTACGCAAAGTCTGTCTCGGTACCATAACGTCCCTTCACTGTCCGTGACGAATTCTGAAGTCTTGCTAAGGTTCATTTTCTTCTTTATGCCTTCGATACTGGGATGTCCCTGTTGAGCCTTCTTGATTTGTTCCACTAGGGTGGGTTGTATCTCCAGGTTCGATATGGTGCCCTCAGAGACTAACATCATGTTGAGCCGAGTGAACTCTCGCTGAAACTCAGGCCTCAAACTTTGCTGACCGTCACTGTCCGGGCTGGGGTTTCGACTAAGGGCATCGGCCACTACATTTGCTTTCCCTGGGTGGTAGTGAATACGGACGTCATAGTCCTTGACCAGTTCCAACCAGCGTCGTTGGCGTAAATTCAGCTCTGGCTGTGTGAAAACATATTTGAGGCTCTTATGGTCTGTATATATTTCACAGCGATTTCCCAACAGAAAGTGCCTCCACTCCTTGAGTGCATGTATAACTGCTGCTAGCTCTAGGTCATGTGTTGGGTAATTTTCCTCATGTTTTCGCAGTTGCCTGGAGGCATATGCGACAACTTTGCCATCCTGCATTAGCACACATCCGAGACCTTTTCGGGACGCGTCACAATACACTTCAAAGCTCTTGTGTATGTCTGGTACGGTTAAGACTGGTGCGGTTGTTAGCTTCTTCTTGAGTTCTTGGAAGCTCTGCTCGCATGCTTCTGTCCATACAAATTTCTTGTCCTTCTTGAGTAACTGTGTTATAGGTTTTGCCACAGTGGAGAATCCTTCAATAAATCTCCTGTAATATCCGGCCATTCCTAGGAAACTCCGCACATCTGTAACATTCGCGGGTGGCTTCCAGTCCAGTATGGCCTTGACTTTTTCTGGGTCTACGGCCACGCCTTCTTGGTTCAATATATGGCCCAAGAAACCAACTTGTCTTAGCCAAAATTCGCATTTGCTAAATTTGGCATACAACTGATGTTTCCTCAATTCTCCCAAAACAATTCTGAGGTGCTCAGCATGTTCTTCTGGTGTCCTTGAGTAAACCAGAATGTCGTCAATGAATACCACCACAAATTTTTCCATGAATTTCTTGAATACTTTGTTCATGAGGTGGACGAAATATGCGGGGGCGTTCGTTAGTCCAAAAGGCATCACTGTAAACTCGTACAACCCATATCTGGAAGTGAAAGCTGTCTTGGGAATATCTTCCGTTCGTACCTTCAATTGGTGATATCCCGATTTCAAATCAATTTTCGAGAATACCTTGGCCTGTGCGAGCTGGTCAAACAAATCATTTATTCGTGGCATCGGATATTTGTTTTTGATGGTGACCATATTGAGGGCTCGATAGTCTATGCACAGCCTTAGTGTCCCATCCTTCTTTTTGGCGAACAACACAGGCGAACCCCGTGGTGAGGAGCTGGCTCGAATAAATCCTTTGTCCAACAATTCCTTTATCTGCTTCTTTAACTCCACCAATTCTGAGGGTGCCATTCTATACGGCTTCTTATAAATGGGAGCGGTGTCAGATGCTAGTTCGATGCTGAATTCGATCTCTCGGTCTGGTGGCATGCCTGGTAGTTCTTCCGGGAACACATCAGGGAACTCACATACCACTAGCACTTTTCTTAATTCTGCGATGTCCATCTTGTTCAGTTTTGGTTTCTGTGATCGTGGCCTTTCTTGAGCGGAAACTCTTATAGTCTTGCCGTGATGGTGAGTGAGAATCACTGTCCGATTGAAACAGTCGATGAATCCTTTGTTGGTGGTTAACCAGTCCATTCCTAAAATGACATCCAGTCCTTTACTTTCCAACACGATGAGATTCGCGTGGAATGGTAGTCCTTCGAACTCAATGACCACTCCTTGGCAGTAACCCTGAGCAATTTGCTTATTTCCGGGGGACTTGATGATCATAGATTTTTCCAAGGGAAGTATCGGAAAACCGTGTTGTGAAACAAAACTCTTCGAAACAAACGAATGGGAAGCTCCAGAATCAAACAAAACCATGGCAGGTACTGTGTTGACAGGGAACGTACCGAGCACGATGTCTGGGGCATTCTGTGCTTCATCCCTGGTCACATGGTTCAGGTGACCCTTCCTGTGGTTGCTGCTGGGGTTGAAGTTCTTGCGCTTGGGGGCTGGATTGTTCCCACCATTGTTCGGCTTGGGTACCGTGTCTCTTGGCTTCGGGCACTGTTTAGCATAATGCCCTTGTTGACCACAAGCATAGCAGGTGACCCCTGGACGGTATGTGAACTCCTTGTCTCTGGCATGAAATTGTCCGACGGGTCTTGGCTCAGTAGTCGTGGATCTCCTCGTGTCTGTCCTTGGGACCTCAGTCTTGCCTCGGTTGCTGCGGGCAAGAGTCGTCTTGTCCCTCTTCCGCTTGCGGATATCTTCCAGACTACGGCGCTCATTCTCCAGGGTGATGGCCTTGTCCACCAGCGTCTTAAAATCCGGAAAGGTGTGTACAATCAGTTGGCATCTTAATGCTGGTGCCAGGCCGTCCAGGAATTTTTCCATCTTCTTGTTTTCTGTCATGTGCTCGTCGTAGGCATAACGAGACAGTTGGGTAAACTGGCCATTGTATTCTGTGACGGTCATGCCTCTTTGCTTCAGGTCATCAAACTCTCTCTTCTTGATCTTTAGGATGCTCCTGGGAATGTGTGCCCCACGGAAGCCTTCCTTGAATTCTTCCCAGGTGATGTTGTGTTCCCTGGGGTGCATGTGTAGGAAGTTTTCCCACCATGCTGCGGCTGCTCCAGTAAGGTAGTGTGGTGCATAAAGCACCTTCTCATGATCTGAGCACTGAGCGATAATCAGTTTTCTTTCAATCTCGCGAAGCCAATCATCGACTTCAAGTGGCCTGTCGGTGTGAGCAAAAGTTGAGGGGCGAGTCTTCTGTAACTCAGATAACTTGGAATGTGGCTGATAGGGTTCACGGTGGTTTCCCATATTGATGACATGGTTCATCATCTCCTGGTGCTGTTGCTGGCTTTGCTCGAAGAGACGGCATACTTGAGATAGTGCCGCTTCGCTGTCCTGTTGGCTGGACTGACCCTGAGTGAAATTGTTGCTGGTCTGTGTTCCGTAAACCTCTTTTGGCTGATTGGGCATAGAGCGAGTCCAAGGGCGAGACATTTTTCCAGTCTGGGGTATCATTTGCAAAACCCATGAGAAAAACTGTGTAGCGCAGGAAAACTCTTGCAAAGGTAATAATCAAAAAGGCTTCTAGGTTTTCAAAGAAACACAAATGATTTTCACGGAGAAGAAGTGCTTAACACAAATCTTACATGCGAAAGCAAACACAAGATACAGCACTCAGGTTGTGCATACACAATCCTGACATGTTATTTAAAACTAGCGTACTACTCCGGAAGGCTGCAAACACACCAACACAAACTAGCGTACAGATAAAAACAACACATCATACAAGCAGGCATAACACGCGGCTACTCGGTGCTCTCAGTCGGAGATGGTGAAGATCTCCTTCCCCTTGCCGATGGCAAGGCTCAGCGGTCCAGGAGAATCAACCTCCTCCTCTCTAGCTGGCTCCTGGCGTGCGACGCTGCGCGGCGGTGATGGTGCGGGGGCGACTGGTGGTAAAGCGCGTGCGGCAGGCGGTGCGGCTCTGACTGGAGTAGGAGCGATGACTCGATCGAACTCCTCAGTGGTAGGCAGACGGCGAGCAGTGGCCAAAACGGTCGGTGCATACGAGGCTGAAGACGAGACGAAAGTCAGAAGCGGCGCCGTGTGGAGAAGCTCCTTCCTGCTGGCAGGACCGCCCCGGACTAAGTCCATGCGGGCAGCCACAAGATCATCTACGAGGTTGTCGAAAGACTCCTCTAGCGCCTTGAGATACTCCACAACCATTTCGATGGCTTCATCTTGTTCTCCCCGATGGCAGGCGAACGCATAGTGGCTGGTGTAAGGCACATGGCATGGGAGGTAGCGGTAGCGACGAGTCTTCATCGTAGGAAGGATGTCCCGAAGGCGAGCTATCGCCTCACGGGCAGCCATCTGCATGGCATGCCTCTCCGTAGGCATGGCCCTTCCCACAAAACGGAAGTGGCGTGCAGCTGAACGTCCTCCCTTGAACTGCACCACAGCCTGGTGCATAGACACGTCGTCACTGAGCTTGTGCTGATAGAGTGTGAACTCCGGGCGAGCTGCTAGCCCGATCGCGAGCTTGGTGATGGAGACGAGGAGCTTGACAAACCCCTCGGGCACGTTGGTGAATACTCGATTCTCACAGCTGCTGCAGCCATCTACAAAAGTAGGCAAAAATTCTGAGTAGTCATGTCATAAATTTTATGATGACCAACAGAAAATAGCTACAATTGCAAAATGCTGAAAAAGCACAAAAGACGCTAATAACCGATTAGCGATCGCACCTAGTGGCTTCCTACAGTCAGCCTGGCTCTGATACCAAGCTTGTCACGACCGGTTTTTCAATAAAATAATTATTGAGAGACCAATCCCTTTTACGGACCAGTGAAGAAGAATTCCTTCTCACTGGTAGACAATAATCTTGGTCACAGAAGAAAAATACCAGGAGTACTAAATATAACACAAGGTTCAGCAGAGACTGCCCAATAATTTATTACAGGCACGCCGATAAAACAATACGGCGGATAGGGTGGCAAACTTCTAACTCACGATAATAACGGTGATGGAAATATCATCACGAAGCGAGTGATATGATTCCAGACGACTACAACTCATCGAGCGTCGGAGTGAGGCTCGAGGAGACTTATTGCGGGTGGCGGAAGCGTAAACAACATAAGTGACCAATATCCGGGATCGCGCAGGACTGACTGGGACTCCTCTAGGCATCGGATGCGCTATCAAACTCTTCATCCAAGAGATCACCTTCGTCAACATCTAGCCAAATCAACAAGCCAGGTGAGTACTATGAAAGTACTCGCAAGACAGTTTGGACATAAGGTATAACAAATGTAAACATGAAGCACATGAATAAGTTAACCAGTGCGATTAGACATAAATAAATACTGGGTGCCAAGCGAGGGTCTGAATGACGCCTCGAGCGGAAACTGCAGAATAGTAATACTGGTGCCAAACGAGTGTCTGAAAGACTCCTCGAGCGGAAAATGCGAAATAATATTGTGGGTGCCAAACGAGTGTCTGAAAGACTCCTCGAACGGAAAATGCGGAATACTAATGCGGGTACCAAACGAGTGTCTGAAAGACTCCTCGAGAGGTAAATGCAGAATAATAATGCCACAGTCGGGCGTCGTGGCGACACCACATAAAGGGCTTATAACAGAAAGTAAAGACAGTGCATGCCGCAGTCGGACGTCTGAGCGACATCACATAAAGGGCTTATATCGAAAGTGAAAAACGAGTACACGCCACAGTCGGACGTCTGCGCGATGTCACCTAAAGGGCTTATATCACATCTCATTATTACAACAGTTCGGAGACATAAATTATCACAAGCATGAGACACAAAATAAAGTTAGTCCATGCACTGGAATAACAATAAATCTGGAATTTTACCACTTGAGCTTGTTCACCGGGGACAAGCTTTTCACACGGATAGATATGGATGTAATGTTTACACTACTGATCATGGATACGATGATTTGGAAAGAATTGACTCTGCAGAGTTTGTACTTAACCACAGCCAACGGATTTCAGTAGTCACGGGGACTAGTTTTGTCTGCGGTGTTTTGGAGGAAACACGTCTAACCAGTACACACCCAATTCAACCATCCGAAGCCAGGGATCACCCTCGGCGACGTTCAAGAAAAACCTTGAGACGGGGAGGCTACAACCTCGCGTAGCATGGGATCAAATTTATATACGCGCGCTCTAAGGGGGTGCCCCCCCTCTCGGTCCCAACCGGAAACACCCATTCCCCCCTGACCGAATGACTGGCTTTAATCCTGGGCCAAGGTACCATCATCTCGGCCTCTTTGTTTGGTGTGTACACGGAAAGAGGTTACCAACTTACTAAACCGCATCCTGGCAATGAGACATGTGGTAGCACGGAAAGGGGAAGGGACGGTAACACGGCTCCAACCATGTTAACGTTGGAAAAGTCGGATGACGCAAGGCTGGCATGCTACAACAGTACCACCTTGCTGCCCTTCATGTCACCACAGGATTAGGCCATCTCTCATCAGAGATCATCGCAACTTTGGAACATGCGGGAAAAGATCGATAACGTGGCTCCAACCATGTTAACGTCGAAGAATGTCGGATGGCGCAAGGCTGGCATGCTACAACAGTACCACCTTGCTGCCCTTCATGTCACCACATGATTAGGCCACCTCTCAACAGAGGTCATCGCAACTTTGGGACAACCGGGTCATTGCCGTACAAGCAACGAGGTTTTTACCGACACCCATATGCCACACACAAACTCTCACGTGAACATGCAAAACACCTGTTATATCAAATGTTCAAACATGCTTGCATGGTTCGGAGAAGTCGGAGTCTAGCTCGGCGAAGTTCGCGGCTCCGTCACCCCTCCCGGAACCTACGGCAAATCACGAAACGGGCACTAACGTGAAAACCAACACATACACAGAAACTTTTACAATTATTTTTCAAATAAATCCCATAAAAAACTAGACAAAATTTGAAGATTGTCAGAAAAAGAATCACTCAAAAATACCTTTTTATTAAAAAGTTATAAAGGTTTCTGTCCAGGGACTTATCTATAATGAAACAGAAAAGTTCCAGGGTTTTAACTTAGAAAACAGAAAACGCTTCGGCTGGGAATGCGCAAGCGCACAGGAGGAAACATATTTTGCCTGAAGGCGCCAACAGAAAACGGTTCACGAATAAAAGAACAGAGGCTGACATGCGGGGTCCACATGTCAGGTTTGAAAAGCTCGCCGGCGCCCGAAGACTGCGGTGGACGCCGGCGTCGAACCACGGCGAGTTAGGAGAAACGGAGGGTACCAAGAGCTTCAGCGTCCTCTTCCGCGTCGGTGGGTAGTGGACTCGTCCAACGGGGAGCACTATGTCGACGGCGACACTTTCTCCGGCGGACGGTGGCTCGGGTGAGGATGGGGAACTCCGGTGGAGGGCTGCAAGCTACAAATTGAGGCGCGGGTCAGAACAAGGGATGCAAGGTGAGGCTACTGGCACGAGAATGGAGGCGGAGGAGCACACACAGGGGCGAATCGGGCTGGATCCCGTGGCGGGTCGCGGCGGCCGGAGTCGAGGAAGGAGACCTCCTCGGGGCTCTTCCAGTGGCTAGGCGTGCTCTAGGGGGAGTGCAGGGCTGGTGGGTGCTCGAGTTGAAGCTCGGGGCCCCTATTTATAGGCAGATCGACGGGATGGCCATGAACGGTGAATCTCCGGCGAGCGATTACGGCGGAGCAGTGGGTTGGCAGGGGGTTTGAGCGGTCGGGCAGCATCAGTGGATGTTACTGGACTCGATTTGCAGCTAAACGGGGTCGGTCTTGGCGTAATGGCGTCGGTCCACGGTGAGGTGACTGCACGGGCTCAACGGCGGCAGAGAGCGCGCTCCGCGTCCTGCGGTTCACGACGAGAGCGGCAGCGCGTTCGGGGGAGTGGAAGGCCACGCGGCGAGCTTTGGTGGTTTGGGCGGCGCTGGGTGGCGTCGTCGGCGCCGTGTCTCCCGCTGGCGCCCGCAAAGCCGCCGCCGGCGTTGGTCACGGGGTGGCGCACCTTCTGCTGCTCGTCGCCGACGCCCGCAAGGTGCCAGGCACTCGTGCAGTGCAGGAACAAGGGGGCGAGGACGAGGGGCAAGGCGACGCGGTGGCACTGGCGAGATCGATGTCCATCTCTGAAGAAAACGACAGTGAGCACTGAACTGAATCTCTGAACTTTCTGAACTTTGACAAAGACAGTGCACTGCAGGTGTTCGACAGGAGGTTTTGGCTATGAGATAAATTTTTCTGGAGCTGTAACTTGGTGAGATGATCACTCAAAGCACCCAGGGGCTGCCTGAATTTACTTGGAATTTTTGGAGAAGGTTTTGAATGAATTTCACCAAATTTGCCAAATCTAGTCCAAACTTGCAGCAGGTGTAGTTTGAAATTTTTGAACTGAAGACTAGTGGATCTTCATGGTTCCAGGTTGAGGGTTCAAAGGACTAGGAGGGGAAAGAAGTTTGGTGGTAAAAGTCCAAACAGAAAATGGAGTTCCTTTGTAAATCTCCAAGTGGTAGAATAGAAGGCAGAAAATTGTTTGAATGAAATTTGAATGGGAATAATCACATGGGGAGGTTCAACTTGCTGGATTAGGTGTAAAACATGATCCAAAGGTGAGGGAAGGATTTGGGGAGAGGATTTGCACAAATGTCATGGTAAGAAGGAATAGTTGAAAGTGGCAAAGGACTTTCCAAAAGCCATAGTGCAAAATCAAAAAGATTTTCAGAAGTTATTTTCCCAAATGAAAAACATTTTGTCTTGAGTCCAAATGAAAAGTAAGAACTTCCAAGACCAAAGGCAGATCTTGGGTGAATCCAAACAAAACTTTTGCCATAAGGAAAAATATATGAGAGGGAGAGTTCTCTTAAAGAAAAATTTAAATTGCTCCCCTCAAGTCAAAATAGAAATCTTTTTTGAAAAATCCAAATAAAAATTTGTGTGTCACATCATACTAGCATATATATGGTTCAGCAGCCACACGCATGCATATGTAGTTCTAGATGATATCGATGACGACCATCATCCTCAAGCCTGGGCGGTGGGTGTTCCTGATAGTAATTAGGATTGCCTGTCCAACATGAAGATTCTTGCCGACGAGGACGCTCTTCCACCCAACCAAGTTGAAGTGTTTGCAACCGTCCATGTCCACGCCGTACTCACAAGTGGTGACGGAGCCCCTCGCGGTAAGGCGTATTCCAGCAGAGCCTTCTTCATCAGGCTTGATACCACAACTCTCAGATAGTCTCTTTGGCAATTTCTGAATAAGAAAAACATATCAATTAATAAGTAGCCTCACACATTCTACACTATCAAAAGACAGTACTACATTTCTGCTAAGCATGAATTCTACTAATAAGTATATATGGATTCTACACGAAGCATATATATCATCGGATTCACTAAGCATATAGATCATCGGATTCACTAAGCATATATATCATCGGACTCTACACTAGGTATAACAATAAAGCATATATATCATCGGATTCACTAAGCATATAGATCATCAGATTTACTAAGCATATAAGATTCACTAAGCATATATATCATCGGACTCTACACTAAGTATAACAATAAAGCATATAAGACTCACTAAGCATATATATCATCGGACTCTACACTAAGTATAACAATAAAGCATATCATCAAATTACTACAGTAAATGCAACATACCATGATATGCCGACCAACCATGGTACTTGTGAGGCGGGTCACGAATGGCACCCCGATGAAGTCAGCATGTGGCGGAATGATGTCCCATAGGTTGCACACCTCCTCCTCGCTCAACCTCATTCTTTGAGCTACGATGGCTTCACCAAGTGGGTCGTCATCATCCTCATCATCTTCTGCTTTGTTGACATAAATCACGGCCAGCTTGGGTCTTTCTACTCTGAAGGAGAAGCTGATCAACTCACCACCGGTGATACGCATGTGGGCGATGAAACGGACCCATCCATCTCCTCCCACCTGCGTCATATTTCGTCCTTTCTCGACCTCCATAGTGTAGGGGCCCCTAGGAGCCTCAAAGGTCACAGAGTCTCCGGTCAGCTTGTTGAATTCTGACCTCACATTGCATGGGACGATCTGTGTACAAAAAGCAAAATGATATACACACGATGCATTAATGCCAATAACACTAAAAACAAAATAGTGGTTACTAGTTTCATATAATTTTTTACCGCCGCATGAAGAAAACTAGACTCGAAGTAGATGTCGAACAGCGTGCCAGTTGCAAGGCTGCTGGCGCACCTTGACTTGCACTGTCGACATGGTGGTGGTGGTGGTGGCGCCATTTCCCTAAAGCAATATGATTAAAGGATTAACGATCCAAAAAGTAAACATAAAGTTTTCAATACACATCAGGTTTTGAATAATATACACATCAGGTTCACATCATAGAGAATACACATGAGGTTCACATGGCAAGCAAAATAACAACTAAATCATAGTTCAGGTCAGATAATAACCTAATAGATATCATGTAACCCAAACAGAGCCTAATAACAAGATAAATGGCATATTTCCATTATTCCGCAAGCAGACAAGCAAAAGTAGTTCAATCCAAGGGAACACTTTATCTATTCCCACATCCAAAAGTTGAACCAGCTTAGAATCTTTCAAAACAGCACGGCACAAGATTCACAAAACACAATAAGTAAACATCCATTCCACCTTTGGCATCAGATGCACAATAATTAAAACTATAAAAGGCAAACACCCCCCTTTTAGATCAGATACAACTCTCTGTCTATCTGTGTTTTCTTTTTCTGAAATTTACCAAAAATGGGCTCACCAACATCATCAGATGGATAGCGATTTGGGTCCATAGGGGGCTTTGTCAATTTACACCCTGCTTCTTTGCCTAAAGAGGCATTGCAAAATTGACAAAGCCCCCTATGGAGAACAGGGAAGCAAAGTTTATGTACAAAGATTCAGTTGCAGAAGCAGAATTCACAAGTGGGTGAAATGTAGCCAACATTTTCTACTACAAAATATAAGCACCAGACTAAGAGGTAATACAAGGGAAGAACAATCGCACACACAGACAAAAGATAGCATCAACCTGTCCTAATTAACACAGAAAAGTCAGTTTTCTCATTCAAGAAAACAGAGACATGAGACAGACCAGTTAGCATTTTTTTCAAAACGGGTGTTAGCATATATTCAAATGCGCACCATAACAACTTGGCAATTTGAGCATCACCACATACAGATACTCTCTTCAACCTGAAAGAGTGTCAAATCAAGCATTGATTTTTCCATGAAACCACATAACAGTGAGGGCTTCTTGGTCATATCTTTATATGCATCAACAAAGAAGCTAGTGGATCAAATTCACACATAGGGTAGCTCACGAGGATACAGACATTTAGACCTTTAAGAAGAACTGGCACAACCAACATCATTCAGAGGAAAGGAGGAGCATTCATGACATAACCCTAGTGTCAGGAAAGAACCCCTCTCTAAACCCTAGATCATCATTCAGATGAAAGGAGGAGCATTCACGGCCTCTACTTCTCCCACCTAACCCCTCTCTCTACTTTCCCCCCAATCACGCGAGGAAACAAGCCTGGAACACGTCGCATCGAAGCGCGGAGCCACCGTGCAATCCCTAAATCCCTTTCCCCCACGCGAAATCCCAAAACATGGCGAGCCGCCGCGGTGAATCGATTGGAGCCTAGCTAGTGGTGGCGCGCGCAGGGAGGAGGAGATCGAGGGGGACTTACGGGGCTGGAGCGTCGGAGGAGGCGAGAGGCGACCACGCGTGGTGGCGGCGCACGGCGCCGTCGACGGGGGTGAGGCGGCTGGGGAGGAACCCTAACCGCGGCGACGTCGTCCGGCGGAGGGGATCGATTGTGAGAGTGAAGGGGTGCGGGGGGCGCTCAGGCCGGTTTTCATTTCCTCTAGTAGTAGCGCTGGGTAGAGGCCGGCGCTACTGCTAAGCCCACCAGCTGTAGCGCCCGTTTGAAACAAACGCTACTGGTAAGTGGGCTACCGTTTTTTCCCTGCGACCCATGTAACAGTAGCGCGGCCCAAGCTAACAAACGCTGCTGTTATTTAGTAGTAGTAGTGTTTTTTCTACCCAGCGCTACTGTTAAATACCAGTAGCGTGGGGTCATAAATAGGCGCTACTGGTAAACTTCTATCTATTAGCATTTTCCTAGTAGTGTGATGTGCATTACCGAGAGGGCCCAGAGATACCTCTCCGATACTCGGAGTGACAAATCCTAATCTCGATCTATGCCAACCCAACAAACACCTTCGGAGACACCTGTAGAGCATCTTCATTAACAGCCAGTTACGTTGTGACGTTTGATAGAACACAAGGAGTTCCTCCGGTATTCGGGAGTTGCATAATCTCATAGTCAAAGGAATATGTATAAGTCATGAAGAAAGCAATAGAAATAAAACTTAACAATCAATATGCTGAGCTAACGGATGGGTCTTATCCATCACATCCTTCTCCTAATGATGTGATCCCATTCATCAAATGACAACACATGTCTATGGTTAGGAAACTTAACCATCTTTGATTAACGAGCTAGGCTAGTAGAGGCATACTAGGGACACAATGTTTGTCTATGTATTCACACATGTATCAAATTTCCGGCTAATACAATTCTAGCATGAATAATAAACATTTATCACGATATAAGGAAATATAAATAACAACTTTATTATTGCCTCTAGGGCATATTTCCTTCAGCCTCAACTACAACACCTCCGAGCCGCTTACCCGGGCGAACTATGTTCTCTAGAAAGCACAAACAAGATCCCAAATAATGGGCGTCGGCTTGTACGGCTCCATCGACCAAACCATCGAGGAGACTCCCAAGATCATCACCTCCAAAGATAAAGACGACAATGATCAGGTGATCTCCAAACCTGCCTATGCCCCCTGGCTTGTTCAGGATCAACAAATTGTTGCCTATCTTCTTCGCAATCTGTCCAAGGAAGTCCTCATTCAAGTTGCATCGCTTGAGACATCGCATGCCATTTGGACTGCCTTGGCCACCATGTTTTCTGCTGTCTCGCTGTCCAGGGCCAACAATCTTCGCGCCTCACTCACCAACGCCCAGAAGGGTTCCCTCTCTGCCTCGGATTACTTTGGGCATATGCGCTCCCTCTCCGATGAGCTTGCAGCGGTGGGCAAACCACTCGGGGAGGGGGAGCTCATCTCCTTCATCATCACCGGCCTTGACATGGACTACCAACCCATCATCTTCGCGTTGGACGTCCGCACCGAGCCCATCACCGTTGACATCCTCTTCTCCCTCGTGGCCAATTTTGATCAGTGGGTGGAGATGTTTCATGGCAATGGCAATGGTGGTTTCAAATCATCAGCCAACGCCGCATCACGAGGTTGTGGTGGTGGCGGCAAAGGAAGCTACCACACGGGTGGAGGCTCTGGCGGGTCTCCCGGCGGCTGTGGTGCTAGAGGCGGCTATGGCGCCGACGGCGGTCATGGCGCTAGTGGCGGCTACAACTAGGAAGGAGGTGGCGGTGGCTACAACCCTAACTCTGCTGGCTCTGGCGGGGGCTACAATAGCGGAGGTTATCAAGGTGGTGGTAGCGGTGGCTACTATCATCAGAACCAGAACCAAGGAGGTGGCAACAGTAACAATCGGTGCGCCCCCAGCAACAACAATCGGGGTGCCCCTTCCAAGGGTATGAAGGTTATGAGGGCAAATGTCAAATTTGTAAGAAAACAAACCATATTGCGAAAGATTGTGATTGGCGTTATGCCGATTACAATAATTCCCAGAAAAATAAAATTGCAGCTGCAGCAGATGTGTCATATGGAGTAGATACCAACTGGTATATGGACACATGCGCCACAAACCATATCACTGGAGAAGCTAACAATGCATGAAAAGTATCGTGGCCATGATCAAGTCTACACTGCGGCAAACGGTGCAGGTATGGATATAAGTCATGTTGGTCAATCCTTTATCAAAACCCCACACAAAACTCTTGAACTCAATGGCATCTTATATGTTCCCAATGCTTCCAAAACGTTGCTATCAGTTCATCGTATTGCTCTTGACAACAATGTATTTCTTGAATTTCACCCATTCTTTTTCTTGATCAAGGATCAGGTCACGAAGAAAGTTCTCCATAGGGGTGTCTGTGTGGAAGGCCTCTATGCTTTGCTTTCCAAATACTGCCAATACAATAAACTAGTGTATGGTGCTGATGTGGCTTGAACTACGTCGGTATTTCCCCAAAGAGGAAGGGATGATGCAACACCACTATGGTAGGTATTTCACTCAGTGATGAGACCAAGGTTATCGAACCAGTAGGAGAACCACGCAACACCGCGTAAACAGCTCCTGCACACAAATAACAAATACTTCCAACCCGATGTAAGACAGGGGGTTTCAATACTTCAGGGGTAAAAAGACAGTTAAAATTGTAGTAGATTTGATAAATAGATCTCGCGGGAACGCAAGATAAAGTAAATAAATAAAAATTGCAGCAAGGTATTTTCGTATTTTTGGATTAATAGGTTTGAGAATAAAAGCAAATAAAAATGGATCGCGAAGGCAATTATAACAAAGAAGAGACCCGGGGGCCGTAGATTTCACTAGTGGCTTCTCTCGATAAAAATAGCATATGGTGGGTTGATGTCGCTTGAAGCAACGTCGGTATTTCCCCAAAGAGGAAGGGATGATGTAGCACAGTGGCGGTAGGTATTTCCCTCAGATATGAAACCAAGGTTATCGAACTAGTAGGAGAACCAAGCAACACAACGTAAACAGCCGCTGCACACAAATAACAACACCTCGCAACCCCACGTGTTAAAGGGGTTGTCAATCCCTTTCGGGTAACGGCGCCAGAAGTTGGCACGGAGACGGGAGAAAATTGTAATAGATTGAATAAATAGATCGTAAATAAAATAAGGTGCAGCAAAGTATTTTTGTATTTTTGGTTTAATAGATCTGAATAAAAAGTGCAAATAAAATAGATCGCAAAGCAAATATATGAGAAAGAAGACCCGGGGGCAGTAGATTTCACAAGTGGCTTCTCTCGAGTAAGATAACAAACGGTGGGTAAACAAATTACTGTTAGGCAATTGATAGAACTTCAAATAATAATGACAATATCCAGGCAGTGATCATTACATAGACATCATGTCCAAGATTAGTAGACCGACTCCTGCCTGCATCTACTACTATTACTCCACACATCGACCGCTATCCAGCATGCATCTAGTGTATTAAGTTCATGGAAAAACGGAGTAATGTAATAAGAACGATGACATGATGTAGACAAGATCTATCTATGTAGAGATAGACCCCGTCGTTTTATCCTTAGTAGCAATGATACATACATGTCATTCCCTTTCTGTCACTGGGATCAAGCACCGTAAGATCGAACCCATTACCGGGCACCTCTTCCCATTGCAAGATAGATAGATCAAGTTGGCCAAACAAAACCCAAATATCGGAGAAGAAATACGAGGCCATAAGAGATCATGCATATAAGAGATCAAAGAAACTCAAATAACTTTCATGGATATAAAAAGATATAACTGATCATAAACTCAAAGTTCATCAGATCCCAACAAACACATCACAAAAAGAGTTACATCAGATGGATCTCCAAGAGACCATTGTATTGAGAATTCAGCGAGAGAGAGGAAGCCATCTAGCTACTAACTACGGACCTGAAGGTCTACAAAGAACAACTCACGCACCATCGGAGAGGCACCAATGGAGGTGGTGAACCCCATCCAAGATGGTGTCTAGATTGGATCTGGTGGTTCTGGACTCGGCGGCGGCTGGATGAATATTCCGTCGACTCCCCTAGGGTTTTGGGATTTTTGGGGTATTTATAGAGCAAAGAGGCGGTCCGGGGGGCACCCGAGGTGGGCACAACCCACCAGGGTGCGCCTGGGCCTCCTGGCGCACCCTGGTGGGTTGTCCCCTCCCCGAGACTCCCCCCAGGTGCAACAGGGCCCAATGTCTTCCTTCTGGTCCATAAAAAATCTCCGTAAAGTTTCGCGGCATTTGGACTCTGTCTGATATTGATTTCCTGCGATGTAAAAAAACATGCAAAAAACAAGAACTGACACTTGGCACTATGTCAATAGGTTAGTACCAAAAAATGATATAAAATGACTATAAAATGATTATAAAACATCCAAGATTGATAATAAAACATCATGGAACAATCAAAATTATAGATACGTTGGAGATGTATCAGCATCCCCAAGCTTAACTCCTACTCGTCCTCGAGTAGGTAAGTGATAAAAACAGAATTTTTTATGTGGAGTGTTGTTTATCATGTCATATTATATTCTTTTCTTTATAGCATGGACATTTGGACTTTTATGTGATTCAAAGCAATAGTCTAGTTTTGACATAATAATTTAGATACTCAAGCATATCAACAAGCAACCATGTCTTTCAAAATATCAATGCTAAAATAAGTTATCCCTAGCCCATCATGCTCAAACATTGATCCATTCATGAAACACACTCGAATATTAGCTACGCCCAATACTTAAGTACGATCATATTGCCTCTTAGTTGGCGCTTTTATAAGAGAAGATGGAGACTCAATTTTTTTTGCATAAAGTAAAAGAAAGGCCCTTCGCAGAGGGAAGTAGGGATTTGTAGAGGTGCCAGAGCTCAAAGCGAAAAATTAGAGATAAAAACATTTTGGGAGGTGTATCCATCCCACCAACGAAAACGACTTAGAGTTCCGAACACTTTCCATGCTAGATATGCCATAGGCGGTTAACAAACAGAAAATAAAGTTTATTCCATTTTCCACCATTCTTTCAGTTTCCATGGCTAGCCGTATCAAGAAATTTATTATTTGACAACATAAAGTAAATTCATTTTTGCATTTCGGGACTGGGCATCCCTAAAACATTTGCCTTACTCTCGTGCAATGACAAGTGAATAAACACTCATCGTGAGAATAACACATCCAGCATGGAAAATATTAGCCACCCGTTATCGTTTCGCGAGCGAAACAAACACACAAAAGAGAAGTTTATTTTAAAAATTAGAGATGGCACATGCAAATTTGCTTAGAATGGCAAAAGAATACCACATATAGGTAAATATAGTGGACTCATGTGGCAAAACTGGTTTAAAGGATTTTGGATGCACAAGTAGAGATCATACTTGGTGCAAAGTGAAGGCTAGCAAAAAGATTGAGAAGCGACCAACCAAGAAACGAATAATCTCATAAGCAAGCATTAAGCATAATTAACACCAAATAGTGCACCACAAGTAGGATATAATTTCATTGCATGACTATTTACTTTCGTACTTTCATAGGGAATCACAAACCTTAACACCAATATTCTTACTAAAGCATAATTACTCATCAACATAACTCACATATCACATCATGATATCTCCAAACTATTACTTAGAATCAAGTTTATTTTGTCTAATGATCTTCATGAATTTTTTTACTTATCCTTCTTGGATATCTATCACTTTGGGACTAATTTTCACGTGTTGCTTTTCATAAGCTCAAACAAATATAAGTGAAGATCATGAGCATCACAAATTTTCTTTCTCTCAAAATAATTTAAGTGAAGTAAGAGAGAATTTCTTCAAAATTTTACTAACTCTCAAATAAATCTAAGTATAGCAGGAGAGCATTTCTTCAAAAATACTAAGCACACCATGCTCAAAAAGATATAAGTGAAGCACTAGAGAAAGTCCTAGCTCATAAAAGATTTAAGTGAAGCACAGAGAGCAATTCTAACAAGTCTTGAAATAATTTTGGCTCTCTCAAATAAGTGTGTCCAGCAAGGATTGATGACATAAAACACAAAATAAAAGAAGCAAAGACTCATATCATACAACACGGTCCAATCAAACACATATCATGTGACGAATAAAAATAAAGCTTCAAGTAAAATACCGATAGTCGTTAGAAGAAAGAGGGGATGCCACTTGGGGGCATCCCCAAGCTTAGTTGGTTTCTCATTCTTGGATACTAGCTTGGGATGCCGGGGCATCCCCAAGCTTAGGCTCTTCTATCCTTCTTTCATCCATCATAAGATAACCCAAAACTTGAAAACTTCAATCACACAAAACTCAACAAAACCTTCGTGAGATCCATTAGTATAAGAAACCAAACCACTACTATAAGTACTGTATCAAACCAATTCATATTTTGTTTTTGTATTATATCTATTGTATTCCAACTTTTCTATGGCAAAAACTCATCAAAGAAAACCATATAGCCATCAAAATAAGCACACAACACAAAGAAAATAGAATCTGTCAAAACAGAACAGTCTGTAGCAATCTGACTATTTCGAATACTTCTGTAACTCCAAAAATTCAGAAAAAATAGGACAACCAGGGTAATTTGTATATTGATCTTGTGCAAAAATAATTGGCATTTTATCACGTTCTAGTGATTTTTAACAATTGTTTTCGTGATTGCATAAGTTTCTATTTTTCAGCAAGATCAAACAACTATCACCCAAGAACATCCTATGGGCTTTACTTGGCACAAACACTAATTAAAAACAAAAAACACAATCATACCATTAGCATAATTGTGCAAACACTCAAGAATAGAAAGCAAAAAGCAAAAATAAATTTTATTCATTGGGTTGCCTCCCAACAAGCGCTATAGTTTTACGCCCTTAGGTAGGCATAAAGCGAGGATCTAAGTTTTGTCATCTTTATCCAGCTCTTAAATCAAACACTTAGAATCCTTCAGATATTTAACATAAAGATTTTCAATAGCAAAATTCGTAGGAATAAATTTAAAGATTTCATTCTTTTAAAAAGGATCCCTTATCACTTCAACAACATCCGGGTGAATACTAATCATCTTAAGATCTCCTTTGTTACTATTACTAGAAGTTGCAGCCTTGTTCTTGGATCTACCACTCTTTACAGGAGTTTTCTCGATAGTCTCAGCGGAAGCAAAATCCGTGCTTAGATTACTAAAGATTTCTTCTAATTTCTTCTAATTTACCAATAGCAGCTAGTTCTTCCATAACATGCTCAAGAGTCAAAGTTATTTCATGAATCATGAGAGGTGGTGATCCCACTAAATTTCCCATAGCATTAAAAGCATCAAGAGAGGGACACATCAAGAAATTTCCACCTGTAATCGTATCAAGGACGAATCAATACCAAGTGGTGATGCCAACATAAAAACAGCGAAGAAGAACAACGGTAGATTGCTTACGGATAGATCTATTATGAGCATTGGAAATTCTATACCAAGCATCTTTTAAACTTTCTCCTCCCCTTTGTTTAAAGTTGAGAACCTCGTTCTCGGGAGTGCAAGCAATAGATGAGGAATTATACATAACGGCAAACAAGATTTCACACACAAAAACAGATCCAGAAAAAAACGGCGAACGGAAAAGAGGGGCGAATGAAACGACAAATTTTGTGAAGTGGGGGAGAGGAAAACGAGAGGAAAATGGCAAATAATGTAAATTTCAAGGAGATGAGATTTGTGATTTGGAACCTGGTATATGTTCAAGATCCTCCCCGGCAACAGCGCCAGAAATTCCTTTTGATGTCGCTTGAAGCAACATCGGTATTTCTTCCCCAAAGAGGAAGGGATGATGCAGCATAGCGGAAGTAGGTATTTCCCTCAGATATGAAACCAAGGTTATCGAACCAGTAAGAGAACCAAGCAACACAACGTAAACAGCCCCTGCACACAAATAACAACACCTCGCAACCCGACGTGTTAAAGGGGTTGTCAATCCCTTTCGGGTAATGGCGCTAGAAATTGGCACGGAGACGGGAGAAAATTGTAATAGATTGAATAACTAGATCATAAATAAAATAAAGTGCAGCAAAGTATTTTTTTATTTTTGGTTTAATAGACCTGAATAAAAAGAGCAACTAAAATAGATCGCAAAGCAAATATATGAGAAAGAAGACCCGGGGGCCGTAGATTTCACTAGTGGCTTCTCTCGAGAAAGATAGCAAACGGTGGGTAAACAAATTACTGTTAGGCAATTGATAGAACTTCAAATAATTATGACGATATACAGGCAATGATCAGTACATAGGCGTCACGTCCATGATTAGTAGACTGGCTCCTGCCTGCATCTACTACTATTACTCCACACATCGACCGCTATCCAGCATGCATCTAGTGTGTTAAGTTCATGGAAAAATGGAGTAATGCAATAAAAACTATGACATGATGTAGACAAGATCTATCTATGTAGATATAGACCCCATCATTTTATCCTTAGTAGCAACGATACATACGTGTCGTTTCCCTTTCTGTCACTGGGATCTAGCACCGTAAGATCGAACCCACTACCGGGCACCTCTTCCCATTGCAAGATAAATAGATCAAGTTGGCCAAACAAAACCCAAATATCGGAGAAGAAATACGAGGCTATAAGAGATCATGCACATAAGAGATCAAAGAAACTCAAATAACTTTCATGGATATAAAAAGATATAAGTAATCATAAACTCAAAGTTCATCAGATCCCAACAAACACACCGCAAAAAGAGTCACATCATATGGATCTCCAAGAGACCATTGTATTGACAATTCAGCGAGAGAGAGGAAGCCATCTAGCTACTAACTACGGACCCGAAGGTCTACAAAGAACTACTCACGCATCATCGGAGAGGCACCAATGGAGGTGGTGAACCCCATCCGAGATGGTGTCTAGATTGGATCTGGTGGTTCTGGACTCTGCGGCGGTTGGATGAATATTTTGTCGACTCCCCTAGGGTTCTGGGATTTTTGGGGTATTTATAGAGCAAACGGGCGGTCCAGGGGGCACTCGAGGTGGGCACAACCACCAGGGCGCGCCCTGGTGGGTTGTCCCCTCCTCGGTACTCCCCCTAGGTGCAACCAGGGCCCAATATCTTCCTTCTGGTCCATAAAAAATCTTTGTAAAGTTTCGTGGCATTTGGACTCCGTCTGATATTGATTTCCTGCGATGTAAAAAAACATGCAAAAAACAGCAACTGGCGCTTGACACTATGTCAATAGGTTAGTACCAAAAAATGATATAAAATGACTATAAAATGACAATAAAATGATTATAAAACATCCAAGATTGATAATAAAACAGCACGGAACAATCAAAAATTGTAGATACGTTGGAGACGTATCATGGGTAAACAAATTACTGTTGGGCAATTGATAGAACTTCAAATAATCATGACGATATCCAGGCAATGATCATTATATAGGCATCACGTCCAAGATTAGTAGACCGACTCCTGCCTGCATCTACTACTATTACTCCACACATCAACCGCTATCCAGCATGCATCTAGTGTATTAAGTTCATAAAGAAACGGAGTAATGCAATAAGAACGATGACATGATGTAGACAAGATCTATTTATGTAGAAATAAACCCCATCTTATTATCCTTAATAGCAACGATACATACATGTCGGTTCCCCTTCTATCACCGGGATCAAGCATTGTAAGATCGAACCCATCACAAAGCACCTCTTCCAATGGCAAGAAAAATCGATCTAGTCGGCCTAACTAAACACAAGATTCGAAAAATAAATACGAGGCTATAAGTAATCATGCATATAAGAGATCAAAAGACTCAAATAACTTTCATGGATAAAAACATAAATCTGATCATAAACTCAAAGTTCATCGGATCCAAACAAACACACTGCAAAAAGAGTTACATCAAATAGATCTCCAAGAGACCATTGTATTGAGAATCGAAAGAGAGAGAGGAAGCCATCTAGCTACTAACTACGGGCCCGTAGGTCTACAATGAACTACTCCCGCATCATCGGAGAGGCAGCAATGAGGATGATGAACCCCTCCGTGATGCTGTCTAGATTGGATCTGGTGGTTCTGGAACTTGTGGCGGCTGGAATTGATTTTTGTCGACTCCCCTAAGGTTTTTGGAATATCGGGGTATTTATAGAGCAAAGAGGCGGTGGCGGAGGCCACCGAGGTGGGCATAACCCACCTGGGCGTGCCCTGGTGGATTGTGCTCCCATCAGAGCTCCCCTCAGGTACTTTCTTGGCCCAACAGGTGTCTTCTGGTCCAGAAAAAATCACCAAAAAGTTTTTCTACGGTTGGACTCCGTTTGGTATTTATTTTCTGCGAAGTAAAAAACAAGCAAAAAACAACAACTGGCACTAGGCACTATGTCAATAGGTTAGTCCCAGAAAATGATATAAAGTTGCTATAAAATGATTGTAAAACATCCAAGAATGATATATAACAGCATGGAACAATAAAAAATTATAGATACGTTGGAGACGTATCTTCATCCCCAAGCTTAATTCCTGCTCGTCCTCGAGTAGGTAAATGATAAAAACAGAATTTTTGATGTGGAATGCTGCCTAACATGTTCATCACACATTATTTTCTTTGTAGCATGGACATTTGGACTTTTATATGGTTCAAATCAATAGTCTAGTTTTGACATAAGGACTTTAATACTCAATCACATCCACAAACAACCATTTCTTTCAAAATATCAACACCAAAGCAAGTTATCCCTAGCCCATTATGCTCAATCATTGATCCATTCATGAAACACACTCGCATATTAGCTACACCCAATGCCCAAGTACGATCATAGTGCCCCTTAGTTGGTGCTTTATAAGAGAAGATGGAGGCTCGAGTAAAAATAAAAATTGCATCAAGTAAATAGAAAGGCCCTTCGCGGAGGGAAGTAGGGATTTGTAGAGGTGCCAGAGCTCAAAGCAAAAAAGATAGAGATAAAACCATTTTGGGTGGCATGCTTTTCCTGTCAACGAAAACGATTGAGTAGTTTCCAATACTTTCCATGCTAGATATATGATAGGCGATTCCCAAACAGAAAATAAAGTTTATTCCTTTTTCCAGCATACTTTCATATTCGACGGCTAACTGAATCCACGGGTGCCGTCCATACCAACACTTTCCAAGGAATTTATTATTTGACAACATAAAGTAAATTCATTTTTCATTTCGGGACTGGGCATCCCTAATACCTTTGTCATACTCTCGTGCAATGACAAGTGAATAAACACCCATCTTGAGAATAACACATCTAGCATGGAAATATATCAGCAACCCCCTACCGTTTCATGAGCGGTACGAGCATACAAAAGAGAAATTTATTTTGAAAATTAGAGGTGGAACATACAAATTTGCTTAGAACGGCAAAAGAATACCGCATATAGGTAGGTATAGTGGACTCATGTGGCAAAAACTGGTTTAAAGGATTTTGGATGCACAAGTACTGATCATACTTAGTGCAAATGAAGGCTAGCAAAAGATTGAGAAGCATCCAACCAAGAAACAAAAAATCTCATAAGCGAGCATTAAGCATAACTAACACTGAATGCACCATAAGTAGGATGTAATTTCATTGCATAACTATTGACTTTCGTGCTTGCATAGGGAATCACAAACCTTAACACCAATATTCTTACTAAAGCATAATTACTCATCAACATGACTCACATATCACTATCATCATATCTCAAAACTATTACAAAGAATCAAGTTTATTTTGTCCAATGGTCTTCATGAAAGTTTTTATTATATCCTCCTTGGATATCTATCACTTTGGAACTAGTTTCATATGTTCCTTTTAATAAGCTCAAAAAAATATAAGTGAAGAACATGAGCATCATATTTCTTTCTCTGAAATTAATCATGAGAGAATTTCTTCAAAGATAACAAAGCACACCAGGCTCAAAAAGATATAAGTGAAGCACTACAGCAATTCCAAGGCTCAAAAAATTTAAGTGAAGCATAGGAGCATGCATAGCATAATTTGGCTCTCCAAAATAGGTGTGTACAGCAAGGATGCTTATTAAAAATTTAAAAAGAAAAACAAGCAAATACTCATATCATACAAGACGCTCCAAGCAAAACTCATAATATGTGACGAATAAAAATATAGTGTCAAGTAAAATACCGATGGTTGTTAGAAGAAAGAGGGGATGCCACTCGGGGGCATCCCCAAGCTTAGTTGCTTGATACCTCTTGATCTTGGGGTGCCTCGGGCATCCCCAAGCTTAGCCTTTTGCTAATCCTTATTCCTTCATCCATCGCGATCTCACCCAAAACTTGAAAACTTCCATCACACAAAACTCAACAAAACTTTGTGAGATCCGTTAGTATAAGAAAGCAAATCACTACTTTAAGTACTGTTGCAAAACCATTCATATTTTGTTATTGTATTATATCTACTGTATTTTAACTTTTACATGGCAAAAACTCTTCAAAGGAAACCATAGAATCATCAAAACAAGCACATAATACAACGACAACAGAATGTGTTAAAAACAGAACAGTCTGTAGCAATCTGAATATTTAGAATACTTTTGTAACTACAAAAATCCTGAAAAATTAGGAAAACATGAGCAATTTGTATATTAATATTTTGCAAAAAGAATCAGTATTTTATCATGCTTCTGTTAAAAACTAGAATTATTTTCGTGAGCGCAAAAGTTTCTGTTTTTCAGCAAGATCAAATCAACTATCACCCAACATGATCCCAAAGGCTTTGCTTGGCACAAAAACTAACTAAAACACACAAAAAATCATAACAGTAGCATAATTGTGCAAACACTCAAGAAGAGAAAGAAAAATACAAAAATAAATTTTATTCATTGGGTTGCCTCCCAACAAGCGCTTTCATTTTATGCCCCTACCTAGGCATAATGCAAAGGATCTAAGTATTGTCATCTTTGTTTCTAGATCCATACGATGCCCTCATGATTGATTTATATGGTGGCTTAATTCTAGTTTTAGGGAAGTGTTCCATACCCTTCCGTAGTGGAAGTTGAAATTTAATATTGCCTTCTTTCATATCAATCATGGCACCAATAGTACATAAAAAGGTCTACCAAGAATAATTGGACAAGACGGATTGCAATCAATATCAAGAACAATAAAATCTATGGGTGCATAATTCCTATTTGCAAGAATAAGAACATCATTAATTCTTCCCATAGGCTTTTTTATAGTAGAATCCGCCAAGTGCAAATTTAGAGAGCACTCTTCAATATCAGTAAGACCAAGCACATCACATAAAGATTTTGGAATTGTAGAAACACTAGCACCCAAGTCACATAAAGAAAAACACTCATAACTTTTTATCTTGACTTTGATAGTAGGTTCCCATTCATCATGTAATTTTCGAGGAATTGAAACTTCTAATTCCAACTTTTCTTCTAAAACTTTCATCATAGCATCAACAATATGTTTAGTAAAAGCTTTATTTTTTTCATAAGCATGGGGTGAATTTATCATGGATTGCAAAAAAGAAATACAATCAAACAAAGTGTCACTATCATAATTATAGTTTTGTAATCCAAAAGAGTGGGCACATCACTAGTTAAAGTTTTGACCTCTTCAAACCCACTTTTATCAATTTTCTCAACAAGATTTTCACCCTCCAAATTATCAGGACGCCTTCTAACAAAAGTTTACTCCTCTTCAGTCCCTTTTTAACCAATCTTAATTTTACTAAATAAATAATCAATAGAAGAAACACCAATCACTTTAAGATCTTCATCACTTTTATGAAAGCAATCACTAGAAAACGCTTTTTCTAAAAATTCTCTTCTAGCTCTAAGCATAGCGGTTCTTTTCTTAATTTCATCCATAGAAACATAAAGAGCCTTAATTGATTCCTCAACCTTAGGCACAAAAATTTTCATCTTGAGATTTTGTACATCACGAGAAATTCTATCAATACTTCTAGACATATCATCAATTTTATTCAGCTTTTCTTCTATTGTAGCATTGAAATTTTTTTGAGTATTGATAAATTCTTTCATATTATTCTCAAGATCAGAGGTGTTCCTATTATTATTATTATTATTATTATTATTATTATTATTATTATTATTATTATAAGGATTACCATAGGAATTACCATAATTTTTAGACGAATTACTAGGAAAAGGCCTAGGATTAAAATTACCTCTATAAGCATTGTTATGGAAATTGTTTCGCAAGATAAAATTCACATCTATGGCGTCACTATTATTAGCAACCAATTTCATAAGAGCATCAACTTTTTCACTCAAAGAAGAAATTTCTTCAACCGAATTAACTTTTTTACTAGTAGGACCTCTTTCGATATGCCATTGTGAATAATTTGCCATAATATCATCAAGCAATTTGGTGCTTCACCCAAAGTGATTTCCACAAAATTCAATCCCGCATAAAAATTTTGTATGATCATCCAAAGATTTAACCGATGAGTTGGGCAATTCCTTAGCATTAATTTCATCCTTTCCCAAGATTGTGCAACATGCTCATGTTCAAGCTGCTTCAAATTCATGATCTCGGTTCTAAGGGAATTAATTTTCACGGGTGGAAAATACTTAGTAATAAATGCATCTTTGCACTTATCCCAAGAATTGATACTATTGTGAGGCAAAGAAAAAACCAAAATTTTGCACAATATCGTAAAGAAAACGGGAATATCTTTTGCATATCGCATAATTCCATGATTGTGTTAAGATGGGACGCGACATCCTCATTAGGAGTACCGGAAAATTTATCTTTCATAACAAGATTCAGCAAAGCGCCATTAATATCACAAGACTCCGCACTAGTGGTAGGAGGAGCAATTGGAGTGCTAATAAAATCATTGTTGATGGTATTGGAGAAATCACACAACTTGGTGTTCTCTTGAGTCATCGTGACTACGCAACAAGATTGCACTCAAAAACGGATCTGACGAGAAAACAGCGAACGAAAAAGTGGGCGAATAAAACGGCAAACTTTGTGACCTGGGTGAGAGGAAAACGAGAGGCAAATGGCAAATAATGTAAATTGCAAGGAGATGAGATTTATGATTAGGAACCTAGTAGATGTTGGTGATGTCTCCCAGGCAACGGCGCCAGAAATTCCTTTTGATGCGGCTTGAACTACGTCGGTATTTACCCAAAGAGGAAGGGATGATGCAGCACAACTATGGTAGGTATTTCCCTCAGTGATGAGACCAAGGTTATCGAACCAGTAGGAGAACCACGCAACACCACGTAAACAGCTCCTGCACACAAAGAACAAATACTTGCAACCCAACGTAAGAGAGGGGTTGTCAATCCCTCACAGATAAAAAGATAGGTAAAATTGTAGTAGATTGGATAAATAGATCTCGCAGGAATGCGAGATATAAAAAAATAAAAAAAAATTTGCAGCAATGTATTTTTGTATTTTTGGATTAATAGATCTAAGAATAAAACCAAATAAAAATATATCGCAAGGCAAATATAATAAAGAAGAGAACGGGGGGCCGTAGATTTCACTAGTGGCCTCTCTCGAGAAAAATAGCATATGGTGGGTAAAAAATTACTGTTGGGCAATTGATAGAACTTCAAATAATCATGATGATATCCACACAATGATCATTATATAGGCATCCCGTCCAAGATTAATAGATCAACTCCTGCCTGCATCTACTACAATTACTCCACACATCGACCGCTATCCAGCATGCTGATGACCCACAAGTATAAGGGATCAATTGTAGCTCTTTTCTATAAGTAAGAGTTTCGAGCCGAACGAGGAGCAGAAGGAAATGACAAGTAGTTTTCAGTAAGGTAATGTCTGCAAGTGCTGAAATTGTAAGTAACTAAATAGTTTGATAGCAAGATAATTTGTAATGGGCAAGTAACGATAGTAGTAACAAAAGTGCAGCAAGATAGCCCAATCCTTTTGAGGCAAAGGATAGGCCAAAACGATCTCTTATGATAAGCAAAGAGTTCTTGAGGGTACACGGGATTTTCATCTAGTCACTTTCATCATGTTGGTTTAATTCGTGTTCGGTACTTTGATAATTTGATATATGCGTGGACCAGTGCTTAGGTGTTGTTCTTACTTGAACAAACCTCCTACTTATGATTAACCCTCCCGCAAGCATCAACAACTACGAGAAAAGTATTAAGAATAAATTCTAACCATAGCATTAAACTTTTGGATCCAATCGATCCCTTACGGAATAGCGCATAAACTAGGGTTTAAGCTTCTGTCACTCTCGCAGCCCATCATCTAATTGCTACTCCACAATGCATTCCCTTAGGCCCAAATATGGTGAAGTGTCATGTAGTCTACGTTCACATGACACCACTAAGGGAATCACAACATACATACTATCAAAATATCGAACACATATCAAGTTCGCATGATTACTTGCAACATGATTTCTCCCATGACCTCAAGAACAAAAGTAACTACTCAGAAATGATAATAATACTCAAGATCAAAGGGGTATTAAATAGCATATTGGATCTGAACATATAATCTTCCACCAAATAAACCATATAGTAATCAACTACAAGATGTAATCACTAGTACTAGTCACCCACAAGCACCAATCTATAGTTCCGGTAACAAGATTGAACACAAGAGATGAACTAGGGTTTGAGATGAGATGGTGTTGTTAAAGATGTTGATGGAGATTGCACTCCCCAAGATGGGAGAGTTGTTGGTGATGATGATGATGATTATTATTTCCCCCTCCGGGACGGAAGTTCCCCCGACAGAATCGCTCTGCCGAAGGGCAAAAGTGCTCCTGCCTGTGACGCCCGGATAGTTAAGCTACAGTAACCCTTTGCTAATTATGTCACGTCACCTCGGTTACTGTAGATGAACTTGCGTTGATTCAAAACCGATTCTAATTCAATTTCAAAACCAAGGCAAACAACACAAGTTTTCAAACATTAAAATTAAAATGTTCGGGTCGTGCCAGATAATGCATAGGTGATTATGGTGGTGAAACCAAACTTTTATGAAATGCTTAACTACACTAAAATGATTTAAATAGTAGCAAACCTAATTATTTAAATGCCTTTACTAATTAATAAATTATCATACTAAATTATTTGGGGACTAGACTTTTTGTGACATTGGACTAAACTGAAATACTAACTTAGATGCTAAGTATATATTTTACAGAAACTAAAATAAAAGGAACCTAAAATAAAACAGGAAAGAATAAATAAAAAGAAAAGAACAAAATAGAAAACAAAAAAAAGAAAAGGGAGGACACTCCCACTAGGCCTTGGCCCAACTGGCCATCAGGCCGACCAGGCCGGCCCAGCCGCGCCTACTAACCCCCCACCCCTGAAACCCTAGCGCACCCCCACTACCCCACTCGTCCCCCCACGTCTCCCTCGCTTCCCCCAGATCTGGATCGGGGGCAGGCGACCCCGTCGACCGCCGTCGTCCCGCTTCTACCTCGCCGGCGCCGCTTCCTCGTCGGACCGCCCTACAATCGTCGTCGCCTCCTCGTCCTCCTCCCCGCCGGACTGCCCCGAGCCTGGAGACGCTCGACCCCGACGCCGGCACCTTCCCCGATCGGCGCCGCCCTCCGTCGCCTCCCATCGCCGGCGACACTGCCGCCACCTCCCCGAGCCCACAACCTTCCGCCGCAGCTCCCCTGTGTGGAACCCTTCCTCTTATCCTCCTTTACCTCCTCCCGTGCGGCCACCGTCCGCCACTCCCTTGCGTCGCGCGCGCGTGCGCTGACATGCACCAGGCGCCCCGCGCGCCTCCCCCTGCTCTGGCCGCCAAGGCCCGCGCCCGTCGTGGCCTCGCCCAGCGTCGTCGCCTCTCACTCCTCGCACCCGCTCGCATCGGCCTGCTCCTGCTTTCCCCCGCTCTGCTCCGCCTCTGGACGCGGCCAAGCCAGCGCCCGCAGCCTGTCGCTCGCTCCTCCCCTTGCGCGCCCCACGCCCGCACTGCCATCGTAGCCGCCGCCCAAGCCCCGTAGCCGCAGACCACGCCACTGCCACCGCCGGATGCGCCGCACTGCGGCCGTTCCAGGGAGCCCACCCGCGCGACGAACGCCCCCCCGAGCGCCATTTCCGGTGAGGTACAGCACCGCCGCCGCTCTGTAGCTCGTCGCGGACGCTAATCCTGTGACGTGGCTATCGTTAGCCAGTAATTTCCCCTTAATCGCTCACTGACGCCAGGGGCCCACCCACTAAACTAACACTGTTTTGAAAATAAACCTATTAATAAACTAGAGTATGACATGTGGGCCTCGCCAGCTAATTAGAGAAACTTTAAGAGAAATACTTGTTAAACACATGTGTCACTGACAGGTGGCCCACCAGCTGCCTGTTTGATCGGTCAATGTTGACCTATTGACTGCTGAGTCAGCATCCCCCTAGCTCACCCGCCAGCCTCTGCTAACTGGGTGCTTACTGGGTAGTTGACTTAGTCAACCATCCCCACCTGTCAGCCTGAGGTGCACACTTCTGGGTACACTTCCTGTGTACCCATAGCATTTAAATACTAATTTAGTTTCGATTAAATTAAATCCAAAAATTAGAAAATCATTTAAAAACTTTGAAAATTCATATAAAATAAACCGTAACTCGGATGAAAATATTTTATACATGAAAGTTGCTCAGAACGACGAGACGAATCCGAATACACAGTCCATTCATCCGCCACGCGTCCCTAGCATAGTGAAAATGCAACATTTCACCTCCGGATCATCTGTCCAAAAACGCAAAACACCGGGAATACTTTCCCGGATGTTTCCCCCCTTCGCTGGTATCACCTACTACCGCGTTAGGGCACACCTAACACTGCTCGTTGTCATGTCATGCATAGTCATGTATATGTTTGCATTATATTTATTGTTTCTTCCCCCTCTTCTCTCGCTAGACACCAAGACCGACGCCGCTGCTACCCAGTACGACTACGGTGTTGACGACCCCTCCTTCTCGGCTGAGGTTCCAGGCAAGCGCCCCCCCTTGAACACCCGATATCGCCTATTCCTTCTATCTAGTGCTTGCATTAGAGTAGTGTACCATGTTACTACTTTCGGTTAATCCTATTCTGCTGCATAGCCTGTCATTGTTGCTACAGTTGTTACCCTTACCTGCAATCCTAAATGCTTAGTATAGGATGCTAGTATTCCATCAGTGGCCCTACATTCTTGTCCGTCTGCCATGCTATATTACTGGGCCATGATCACTCGGGAGGTGATCACGGGTATGTACTTACATACATATTATATGATACATGTGGTGACTAAAGTCGGGTCGGCTCGTAGAGTACCGGCAAGTGATTTTGATGTGGGGGCTGAAAGGACAGGTGTTTCCATCCCGGTAGTGGTGGGCCTGGGTTCCCGACGGCCCCTGACTATCAGTTTGCGGCGGAGCGACAGGGCAGGTTGAGACCACCTACGTGAGAGGTGGGCCTGGCCCTGGTCGGCGTCCGCGGTTACTTCATAATAACACGCTTAACGAGATCTTTGTATTTGATCTGAGTTGGGTCGTTGACCTTATATGCACTAACCGCCATGTGGGACAAGATATGGGCAACCTACGTCGTGGTATCAGCCGAAGCTCTTTTTGACGTTACCGACTGAGTGGGGCGCGCTGCATTGGACCGTAAGCCCGCGCTTGTATTAAGGGGGCTAGGTCTGCTTTCGGCCGCGTACGTAAGGTGCCGGTGTGCAATGGGCGATGGGCCCAGACCCCTGCGCGCATAGGATTTAGACCGGCGTGCTAACCTCTCTGTTGAGCCTAGGTAGGGCTACGACATGTTGATCTCCCGAGGCCGGACATGACCCAGGAAAGTGTGCCCGGCTAGAGGGATCGAGCTTGTCGAGTAATGTGGTGCACCCCTGCAGGGAAGTTGATCTATTCGAATAGCCGTGTCCATGGTAATAGGCGACCTGGAGTTGTACCTTGACCTTATGACAACTAGAACCGGATACTTAATAAAACACACCCTTCCAAGTGCCAGATATAACCCGGTGATCGCTCTCACACACGGTGACGAGGGGAGGATCGCCGGGTAGGATTATGCTATGCGATGCTACTTGGTGAACTTACCATCTACTCTCTTCTACATGCTGCAAGATGGAGGCTGCCAGAAGTGTAGTCTTCGACAGGATTAGCTATCCCCCTCTTATTCTAGCATTCTGCAGTTCAGTCCACCGATATTGCCCCTTTACATAGATACCCATGCATATGTAGTGTAGATCCTTGCTTGCGAGTACTTTTGATGAGTACTCATGGTTGCTTTTCTCCCTCTTTTCCCCCTTTCCATTTTACCTGGTTGTCGGAACCAGATGCTGGAGTCCAGGAGCCAGAGGATCCCGAGGATGATTCTATGTGGAGTTCGACTTCGAGGAGTAGTTAGGAGGTCCCAGGCAGGAGGCCTTGCCTTTTCGATCGTTGCTACTTTTTTGCTAGCCTTCTTAAGGCAATCTTGTTTAACTTATGTCTGTACTCAGATATTATTGCTTCCGCTGACTCTTGTGTATTCGAGCTTATGTATTGGAGTCTTCGAGGCCCCTGGCTTGTAATATAAAGCTTGTATTATTATAATTTGTGTCTAGAGTTGTGTTGTGATATCTTCCCGTGAGTCCTTGATCTTGATCGTACACATGTGTGTGTATGATTAGTGTATGGTCAAATCGGGGGCGTCACAAGTTGGTATCAAAGCCGATTGCCTATAGGAATCCCGCTTCCAAGTCCTTGGCCGAAGTTGAGTCTAGTCACTGAAAAACTTTTACTAAGATGGCTGTGTGGTTACGGGCCCACGTCGCCATTGGGTGGTATTTGGATCTTTTTATTCCTCGACCTATACTCTGGGACTCTGATCTCTCTCCTAATCGGGATTAATTAATGGATTTACTAAAATCTAACTTTAGGTTCTCGCAAATACTTTCTCCCGGAGAGCCCCTTCAGTCCAGATGATCGTCGGCTTCACCAGAAGATTTCGAAGATACTCTCTGATATTCTCTGGAGACCTTGTGCCCGTTGCTTTTGCAATTCCCTACCACCGAAATAGCCCTATGGATAAATACTTACACCTGTCGTTCTTACTTTTATTCACAGTCGATCTTGTTATTACAAGATACCCCGAGAATACTTTGTGCCTACTACCTTGCAGTTCTTTGCCACCTGAATACCCTTACGTATAATTTCTCGCACTTATAGACTATCCGCTCATCCCCAGTTGATTCAAGTAATTCACAAAAGTCTTTGAAATACTATTTGAACTTCCAAAAATCTTGAGCAGCCTAAATTCTTGCTTGCTTGCATTATGGTTAATCCCATAAGTCTCGTAATCTGATTGGCATCCCTTTTCATTATCATTTGGGTCCGTTGATTCAATATGTTCTGAATGCTTGCAATCCTCAATCATGTCCTAGAATTCATCCTTCCGGCTCAGACGTCGCTCCGCACATGAGCTGGTACTCGGCCAATCAAACCTTGATTAATTGCCCATGTAACTATATTCAGCTCACTCATCCTTTGATCAGAGCATTTGCTTATGATCCTCCATTTTGGAGATCATAATTCCTTGTAATTAAGCTTCGGAGTATTCATATGTTTTATAAACCGATGCCTTTGCATTCTTTCTCCCTCTGATTGAGTAACGGTACTCACATCCGATTCTTTGCGGTCCGCCAGACCCTCCATTGGATTATTATCCGACAGAGTCCTTCACATTCTTCACCTTGTGAGTTCTTTCCTCGATACATAATGACTTTGGTAAATCCTATTCTCTGATTTGACCAACTATGCTCTGCTTTCGAGCTAGTGGTATTTACTCTCGAAGCTTGTGGTATATGTTTCTAAGATGCCCCGATGGGTTGAACCTATGCCTTCTCTAATCCATGTGAACCCGAAAGTTTTCGCGAGTCCTATTCTCCTGGAGATTTAACAGATAAAATTTCAACACTACAACTCCATCGAAAATGAGAAGTGAATTATAGGTTGTGCATTGGAGAAGTGGGAGTTGACCTTGAACTTTGTGTTCATGCCCATGGACACAATGTAGATCTTATCATTAAAGCCTCTCTTAAATTAATTATTCCCTTGGTATAAGTTCATCTTATATCTAGGATCTGGCATTTTGCAATCGTGGTTCCGACCATGTTCTCCTTTAAATATCATTTCTCGTGCAAGTTTAAGCCCTTGTCTTCTGCAGAGCAATACCCTAGTCCAACCTCTATTTTGATCCGTCGTCAAGTATTACCCCATGGTAGCTCGAGATTATCACGGAACTACATAACCTCTTATGAGTTCTTCATCAAGTACTACATCCTCACTGATTCCAATTTTTCACGGGCTCCGAGTTTTTAAACACTCAAAAACACCGATAACTGAATCGAGTCCCCACTGCGATTAAACAACTCTTAGTAATCTTCTTTACTTATGAGTTTGTACCCGATCACGTCATTCCTAGCCTGATTGGCTATATCATTATCGTGCTGATTTTAACTATGCTACTTGACCCTTATTCCCAGAGCACAACTCTCGATGATGAGCTAAGCTTAAGTCGATCTTCCTCGTCATATCATTTCCCCTTGAACAGAAAACTTGATTTCGGGTTTGTGTCGTACCCATGGTTATAATAACCTTTCGCTTCATCATTCCTTAAATTTGATGTCATCGCCGATCGATTACATCTTCATGAAATCTCTCGACAAATGTTTCTAGAATATCAATCGAATCCATGATGAGAGATATCATCCTTTCCCCCTTGGTGATTGTGTTAACATCGACAACATTCTTGCATTTCCGCAACACAAAACTTGTTCTAGTTTTGCGTTGTACCTTGAGTTCCTTGCTATCCGACTTATGTTATGCTCTACCTTGGAGTATTACCATCTTTTATGTCAAGAAGGTCGTGAGAATTGCTCTGCCTCATAAAATTTCTTGGTATAGTGATACTTCTCACCATCACCATTCTTTCTTGGTCCCAATGTTGATTCTAACCGGAATACCAACAAGTGAACGATGCTGCTTGGATTCTATACTCCTAGCAACCCTATTTGCATTGGAGTTAATGGTCGACAGTTCATTCTTAGACTATTCGATAATGAATCACCATTCTAACATTGATCGTGCTAGCTAAGCCCATATGTCGGGTGCACCTTTCAACCATTTTTAATTGTGTATGATTTCCTCGAGCATACATCATTATATCATTTGATCTGACTAATGATATCTCCTTGTTCACATAATTGTGGAAACCCATCTTTTGGAAGTCTCGATGAATTGTCGCTGAGTTCATCAGCTACCTCCTTATCCCTTCATTTGTTTAATGAAGACTCTTGTTTCGAAACTCGCTTCCATAGTACATTTCTCGAGAATCTTACAATGTCGTCTCGTCAATTTGTGTTGCACCTTTCCTTCTCAAGCATCCTGAGTCTGAGGTATCCTGCCACCTATCAGAACTGAATCTCGGTCTGATATGATGGTTGGAACATATTTCCAAGAGTTATAACGATGGTCTTTATATGACCCGGTAAGGTGGTGTCATACCTAGCCCACCTGGCCAGAGGCCCTATTGTTATAGTTCCCTTTAGCAATGTTATCCATTCTTCCTTGAGGAAAGTGTAAGACTTATTTTACAAGTTGTTCCTGATGTATCCTTCGTGTATCGAAAGTACGACCTTTGCTTGAAGACCATGTCAATGCTATCTCGAAGCATGTCTATGATACTCCATTTTTCAACAAGAACATTTGAAGCCCAAAGCTAAATGTTTCTTGCTCAATTATCCAAACACCGTTTTATGGGTAATGTCATGAAATTTCTCTCCCCTTACCTAAAGGGTTTTCTACATTGTATCCTGCCACGGATATCATGCTCCGCTTGTCCTTGGGAAGGATATATCCCTAAAATATGTGTTTAAACACATTTTCCTTTCCATTGTTCTGTTTAATCTGATGATCACCTTTTCCTTTCCATTGTTTTGTTTAACCTTACTGGTGATCTATATGATCTAAGCGGTAATATCCTCCTGCTTATGTAAACACCTTGGTGTACAACCGTGTCGGTAGGACCCTGTTGCTTTTGTTGACGGCATTCCGGTAACCACCGATGGACGAGAACTTTACCTATTGGTCCGCCTCGTTCAACGAGCAGGAAAATGGTTCTCTTCGTCCCTCGCCCTTGGTATCGATGTTGTTACCAACATAACTGACAGGCTACTCTCTGACATGCCTTACTATCGTGACCGTGCAAGATGTCAGCCCCCTTCCTACTTTTAACCCACATGGTGGGTCCATAACCCACAGTTCCACTGGATCGAAACTTGACTCTTCTGCACCCCCTGTTCCCAAGGTTGTTCCTCGCATGTAGCCTCGTATGTAATTCACGAGCCACCTTCCGAGAGATCATCAAATCTGTTACCGGACGCAATACTTATTCCCGATTTCTTTGAGCCCCTTTCACACCTTGTTTCAGGCATGGAACGGTTGCCTGCTCGCTCGAAACTTCCCATGAAACCTCATTACTTTGCTCTTGATATTTTCTTAAGTTTCAATTCGAGAGATACTTTTTGCCACCTTCCCCGATGTTATCGACCAGATAGTCAACCTTGTAGAGGTTCGTTCTCCTGGAATAACCAATTATTCTTTCATAAGTACGATGGAACCCCCGAAGAAAGGATGCCGACTTCATCTTGATGACTTGAAGCAGAAAAATGAAGACATCAATATAATGGATCGACCACTTCGAGAAGAGCAACCAAGATCGAGAAGATTCGTTAGAATTTCGTAACCAGACCTTTCCCCCTCTAAAATCTCGGGACAAGATTTCTTGTAGTGGAGGAGAATTGTGACGCCCGGATAGCTAAGCTACAGTAACCCTCTACTAATTATCTCACGTCACCTCGGTTACTGTAGATGAACTCGCGTTGATTCGAAAACGATTCTAATTCAATTTCAAACCAAGGCAAACAACACAAGTTTTCAAACATTGAAACTAAAATGTTCGGGTCGTGCCAGATAATGCATAGGTGATTATGGTGGTGAAACCAAACTTTTATGAAATGCTTAAGTGCACTAAAATGATTTAAATAGTAGCAAACCTAATTATTTAAATGCCTTTACTAATTAATAAATTATCAAACTAAATTATTTGGGGACTAGACTTTTTGTGACAGTGTACTAAATCGAAATACTAAATTAGATGCTAAGTATATATTTTACAGAAACTAAAATAAAAGGTAACTAAAATAAAATAGGAAAGAATAAATAAAAAGAAAAGAACGAAACAGAAACAAAAAAAGAAAAGGGAGGACAACCCCCACTAGGCCTTGCCCCAGCTGGCCATCGGGCCGACCAGGCCGGCCCAGCCGCGCCTACTAACCCCCTCCCCCACCCCACCCCTAAAACCCTAGGGCACCCCCACTACCCCACTCGTCCCCCCACGTCTCCCTCCCTTTCCCCCGATCTCGATCGGGG